>NC_141042.1:13412500-13545000 GCF_052040795.2 Danio rerio
TAAATGTAATATTAAACATTATCAACCTTATTAATGACATCATTACGGGTCTGGCTGTTAGTAAACAAAATGTTCAAGACTTCCGGTGTAGTTATTTTCTAAAGCATTTTGTACATTCACAGCTTACTTCAATGTTGCAAAGGTATTTGAATATATTTAATAAATTGCATATATCTAATTTTAAAGTACAAATGAAATTCAAAACCAAACGTATGATTTTGTTAGCTTGCTAGTTTTGTGAACAATTTGTCTGTGCATGTCATTAAGAAAAAAGCCCTCCTAATCTTTAATTGAAATATGAAAATGCACTTCCTGTTTTTTTATCAGTTAAATTATCAGATTATGTATATAGCTTAGCAAATGGGCGTGGCTAACTTGTCACTGTCAGTTTTGACAACAAACAGAAATGGTGAGGTGTCTGTTAGCATGTAATAACTCTGCCCAAACACTTTCCTTGATCTTTCTGAACAACTTTACTACATACATTCAGCACACATTAGAAATATCAAGCCACGCTCCCCTGTTTTTTTTTTTTAATATTCTGTTTTTTCTAGGAACTGCGTCACAATCCGAAAACAAAAATAACGATTGCAACTTCCGGTTCATGGAGACTTAAAAAAAAAACAGTTTTCCCTTGTTATCTTAAATCGAAATCTGAAAATGCACTTCCTGTTTGTTTTAAGTTAACAAGCAGTAAGGCCGTACTCACACAAAGTACAGTTGCCTCGAACCGGGCCAAAGCTTGTCCCCCCTCCTGTCTCCCCCGATGGCCCACACTCACACCACAATCGGTCCTTAGGGATGCGGTGACACGCAGTCAGATATTTCGCAGAACAGATCCGCCACTTTTGGCACTCATAAACAGTCATAAAGTCCTCGTGCTGCAGAAATGAGGAGGTCTGCTGAAGGTGCGCAGCTGTCGTGCAGTGAGGAGTTTGCGTTCACTGAACAGTAAGAATGATTAATAAATCCATATGAAATAGTCCCTTAAAAGTCACGTCTCGCCAGGCCTGTGCAGAGACCGGCCAAAGGGCATGTGCAGGATAAAATTTTTGAAGCGCGTTCTGATCAGCTGTGTTGTCGCGCGCCTACTGAAGAACGGGACCGAGGGTGTGCCGCGTCGCAGGGGCACTTTTGATCATTTTGGAAGGGCACATTCTATCCAAGACTAAAAAGGGCATGTGCACTACACAGGTTGAGCCCTATGTGTGCACGTGCCTGTGTCTCGCTTTCATTTTCGGGCTTTGGCGCGTTCTGCACTACAAGTGTACCGCGCCAAAGCCCAAGTAAACCGCGCTTAGGCCCACCTCTTCCAACCGGGCCAGGGCCGGCCAAGTGAACCGTGCTTGAGCCCGATTCAGCGCACTCACACTTCTCAAATGATCCGGGAAACGGGCCTGGGCATGGTATGGATGGCATAGTGTGAGTAGGCTCTAAGTTTGTCTCTAGGCTAACATACCAACATACTTAACCATGCCATCCAACGGACAGCGATATGACAACAAACAAAAATGGCCTCGATTTTTCTAAATGAAAAGCCTATTGACTACATCCAATGAGCTTACAGTGGAAAAAACAAGCCACGCCCAGTTTTCTTTTTTAATACAGTGGTCCCTTGTTATTCGTGGAAGTTGCGTTCTTAAAAATAACTCGCAATAGGTAAAATCCGTGAACTAGTCACCCCATATTTTTTACTGATAGTATAGATATTTTAAGGCTGTAAAAGCCCTCACTACACACTTGATGAACTTTTCTCAGACAGCCATTAACATTTTCACACTTTTCTCTCGGTTAAACACGCTCAAAGTTCAAACCTTCGTAGAAAAATAAGTTTAGTATTATAGAATAAAAAACCAAAGATTAAATTCATTTGACCTTCATTTATTTATTCCTAATGGTGCCCTACAACCACTTCTACCTTCCTTGCATGTCCAGAAGGTCAACTTTTTGTGCAATGGTTAGCATCTTTCTCTGCCTTTTGTGTGCTACCGTGGGAGGCCTTTGACGATGCAGAACGTTTCGTCAACATTGAGGGGAAAAAACTTGGAAACATACAGTACAGCACTTCAGAGTCACACTGCTAGCGATCGAAGATTTCTGTAAATTTGGCAAGCTGAACGCATTCTGTACTCTACAGGAGATGCGGCACGGAGGAGATTGATTGACAATGGTCTACAGCCAGTCAGGGTGCAGAACATAATGTGCGAATCAGGACGCAGAACAAAATGCGCTGTAGAAAAAATGCATGTCAAAATGCACGAAAAAATATGCAAAACTGCGAGGCAGCGAAAATTGAACTGCGTTATCGCAAGGCACCACTTTATTCTGTTTCTTCATAAACTGCGGCACAATTTGAAAAAAAAACAAACAGTTGCAGCTTCCATTTCATGCGAACTTTAAGAACAAGCAAAAACAAACAAACTCAGAAATGCAACTACTTTACATTTTGTTGCCCTATAGAGGCTAAAACTGTGATTTTTAAGTAGTTTCTATATTTTAAAAACACATCAAATGCAATTTTGTTTTTACTTTTTTGGGTTTGTTTTATTCTTAGAACGGTTCACAAAGACAAGATACAAACACTCGACAAATGTGCATAGAAAAAGACTAATACACAACAGACTAGCACAGCTAGCTAACAAAGTTTGCGAACTTTTTTGCGAACAATCTGTCACATTGTAACATTTAACGACAGCAATATACGCAATGTTTTATGCTGAGAATAAGTCTGATAACAAATACAGTACACACTGTTTTTCTAGTGCTAACATCGAAAGTGACATAATCATCAAAACACGCAAAGCTAATTCTACATATTCAGTTTTCTTTTACGAAGTACACGTTACGTTCATCCTCACCGACAAACTGATACAAACAGATGAATGTCATCATTTAACCTTAAAATCACCTACTATTCTAAGGACCACACACAAGCGTTTTCTACGAAACTTCAGTGCTGAATAACGAACAGTTTCCATAAAAATAAGACATGCAAACACGGATTATGTAGTCACAAATACATGAATATACATTTCTCTGTGCACACCGACTGCAGGACATTCGTGTTTTATGTTCTAATATTAGAACTTAAAATAGTTCGTACAAATAAAAAAGAAACAAAATAAATTAATCTCTAGGCATTTACAGTTCGTAAGGCCACACAGTTTCGGTTCTAAATTCACTGAACAAACTTTGAGAAAGGTGTTGAAGATGTTATCTGGAATCCTCCGGCTCTGATTTGATCTTCTTCTTGTCCAAAAGCTCTTTTTGAGAACCGTTTTCTGAAACAAAAAGGCAACGTTTTATAAATTGGATTCATTCAAAATGTATTGTAGATTTCCTAAATTAAGGAAATTATTAGTTTGCATTTAACAACATATACTAATAAAGAACAATAAAGTTGCTACAGTTTATATTCTATTCACCTTTGTTAATGTTTTGAAGAATTAGGAACTTTTGAAATATTCATTTTAATTATTTATTCATATATTTACTAATGATAGCGTGTACAATATATAATTTGATGGCAAAGCGCTACACATTTGTATTATTTATTTTTATTCAATGTGATAAATTAGTATTGACTGGAAACTCCCCCCTAAAAACTAAAACTAAATATATTTTATGTTTTGAATGAATAAGCAAGATTAGATCGAATGTGTTTGGTACAGTGTGTGTGTGTGTGTGTGTTTGCTATGTACAGTAGGGGGACAAAGTATTCAACATTCAAAATTCAATATTGTCATTTTTTTTTCTTGTGAATATTTCCAAAGGAGCTGTTGACATGGAATTGAACCAGATTTTGTTAAAAACCCAAACAATACAAACATAAAAAAGTGACGTGTAATAACAATGGAATGACACAAAAAGAAAGCACTAATCTACTGAAATGTATTTAATACTTTATTTAAAAGGATTTTTTGATGATGGCAGCTTAAAGACGTCTCCTATATGGACTATAAAGTCACATGAACTGCTCAGGTTGGATTTTTTCACAGACTTCAACAGAGTGTAAAAATCTTGATGGTTCTGGGGGTCTCATCTATCAAATCTGATCTTGAATTTGTATTTTATACTGGATTCAGATCAGGTCATTGGCTGTGCCATTTTCATCTCTAAAAGCATTTGAGAGTTTCCTTGACTGTGTTCGGGATCATTGTCTTGCTGAAATGTCTACTCTGGTTTCATCTTCATGATCCTGATAATGTAGATGTTGGACTGAAGCAGCGAATATTCATTTACACTGATGAAGGGCAGAGGGTTGCTTAAGAACTACTGAAAGATTTAATCTGCTGTCTGGGCTTTCACTCCCTTTCTGCACCTCCCTTTCTTCATGTGTTCAATAATTATATTCAGGTGTCATTTCCTTTTATTACAGTTAACTTCATTTGTAAACGAATTAATAGTTTTTTTTTTTTTTTGCATAAATGGATTTCCTTGGTTGCTACCAACATCTGGTGAAAACTTCAAGTCAACAGCACCTTTGTAAATATGTTTCCTGAGGAAAATGGTGACGTGTTTAATACTTATTTCTTATTGTAACAAGTCAGTATGCAAAAAAAGTCAAATGCAATTAATACATTAAATTATTTGATCATAAAAGTAGAAATTTAAAAAAGAATATTTAGCTAAATAATATTTTACTATTGAGCAAAACAGAAAAATCATTAAACAATTTAATAATAATTTTTGTATTATTAAGAAAATATAATAAATTACTACTTGGTACAGACTTTTGTGATTTATTTCATAAATCTCGAATGTCATTCAAAATGTGTACATTGAATTACAAAATGATTTATTGTCATTTTAATTTTATTTGGTCCATTTATGTGTTTAAAATACTTCGAACAATAATACAAGTGCCAAAAATAAATATATAGATATATATATATTTCCCATCATGGTGGCGCAGTGGGTAACACGATCGCCTCACAGCAAGAAGGTCACTGGTTCGAGCCTCGGCTGGCTCAGTTGGCATTTCTGTGTGGAGTTTGCATGTTCTCCCCGTGTTCGCGTAGGTTTCCTCCGGGTGCTCCGGTTTCCCCCACAGTCCAAAGACATGCAGCACAGGTGAATTGAATAAACTAAATTGTCCGTAGTGTATGAGTGTGAATGAGTGTTTATGGATGTTTCTCAGTGATGAGTTACAGCTGGACGGGCATCCGCTGTGTAAAACATATACTGGATAAGTTGGCGGTTCATTCCACTGTGGGGATACCTAGATTAATAAAGGGACTAAGCCGAAAACTAAATGTATGATTGAATATATATATATTTTTATATATATATAAAAATTAAAACATTTAAAGTTCTAGAATATGAAACAAATGATCAAATTAAATTTAAGATGTATTTAAGTGATTTTTCTAGGATAGATTGGGAAATTCTGAATGTCTCTTAATTTAATTAGCATGTTTAGCGCTTGTGTGGATTTAAAAAATAGAATAGAATAAAAAGGTTAAATATGAAAACTTGTGGAATTGAATATATGCTTGCATTAAAAGCAAAAATATTTTGCATAATAACGTTTAATTCACACAACACTTTGTAAAATAATAAAAAAAATAATAATTAAATACAATTTGAATTACATTTATTTAAGAAATTCTATCAAATAAATGACAAATAGGAACTTCAAGCCTTTTAAGATTGCATTATAATGCTTTATTAATATAATTTGCATGTATTTAGTGCATTGTGTGGTTTTTAAAAACACTTCACCAACAGTAAATGTGCCCCCCCAAAAAATCCACCATGTTTGAATTTTCATCAAATTTCAGCCAATTCCAGTCAGCCGCAAGTGCTTACGCCAAAATAAAGCCTGGTACTTTTTACGCTATTTCAAACCCAACAGCCCAGTTGAGTGCATTAAGCGTGTTTGAGATCAGTGTGCTCAGTAAATGACACTGATTGACATCAGGCTCTGCCCACATTGGTGGCGGAAGAAAAACCCGAAAACGTCAAACAAGCAAGTGAATCCTTACGCCCCCCCTTTTTTTTTCACCTACTCGCAAACGCAGCTTGCGCAGGCAGGTAGGAGTTTCACAGAGAAAGTGCTACATTTGCATGCCAGAGATTGCATACATTACCAAAAAGAAAGTTAAGTTACGTTTGAAGCGTTTGAGGGGGGGTTTTAATGGAGCGTGTTTGTAGGTGTCGATGCGCCAGGATGATACTGTGATAAAACAGTGCCAGTTCATTGCACGGTCCAACAGGAGCTGTGGTAATCATGTTGCAGATTCTTCTTTGAAGATTAGAGCTCTACCTAGACAGCATTTGAAGGCTGTTCCAGAAGGTGGGCGGAAAGAAAAACGTTACGCTGACTTTAGAGGTCCCACGGTTTGGACAGTTTTTATGGCACAGCCACATGTATTCTTTGCGAAAAGGGCAGGAATCCCAGAATGCATTGGGGTAGAGTGAAAAGTGTGGCACTTTTTACAGTGGATTACTTTAAAGTAAGCAGATTGACATTATTAAGGTCAATTCACACTAAGTGACGCAAATGTACGATGCAAAATGAAAAACGCTAAATAAATTGTCGCAATCAACACAAATATTTCACATTGGCTACGATTTATTGGAGCGACACAATTATTTTTCTTGTCCAACTTGTTGATTTTTCCTCTTTTCCCAGCAATGAACCCAAAAATTCTAAATCAAAATTTTAAAATCTATGCTATTATATATAGGCCTAATATGATTTGTGAAGAACGATATATTAAAGCTGATGGCTTAGATGATTTTGATTGGTGCCATTTGAATGCCGTCACCCAACATTAGAAAATCTTTGCTAGAGTGATGAAAGAGCACATCAGAATTGCAAATGTAAATGATTTCAGGGGGGAACAAAGTCCAACAAAAATCGTTATTGGTTATCGGCAAAAATTTTGGCTTGATTTTTAAAATGATCCCAATTTGTTAGGAATGTAGATTTTTCAAAAGGTTTATTGTGATGTTGATATACTCTTTTAATAAAAGAGTTATTGATTTATATTGTATATGTGATTTCATACGTGACACGTTTAACGCAATCTCACTGCAATTCGTAACTTTTTGATTTAGTGGCTAATTCGTATAAATTGGTACAATCTCATTCATACAATTTAGTACGATTTGTTCATCCCCAATGACGTTCAGGTTTAGGGGTGGGGCTGGCTTATTTTCGTAAGACTGAACTGTACGAATTCATATGAATTAGTCACTAAACGGACACACATAAAATAGTTGCGTTTCTTCGTGAGATCAGGCTGGATACATTTTATTCAGGATTTAGTGATGAATACAACATTTAAAAGAGCAGTATTTATTTGAAATGCAAAAATTATATGCATTTTGCATCCAGTGAAAAGTTTATACAGTCAGTTCAGAGTAATTTAATGTAGTTTTTGTTAAATAAACCTGTTAATTGTTTAAAAAAAACAACTGTAATGACCATAACTGTCGACATGATGCAAGTGAATGGCATCGTTTGTACAAATATCATTGGGTCAATAGATGCTTCATTAACTTGTAGTTTTTCCCCTCAAAGCACTGTTATTCATTTTTATTGTATATTTATTACAATATTTATTATTTGTACAACTTTTTTTTATGAAGTCTGGTGCGATGTGGATGAAGCGTTAAGCACAAGTGATTCAAAATCACCTAAAATCACTTTAAAAGACATTCTGCGGTGCTATTTGGGCAGATGATGCAATTCGAATGAATGACACGTCACAAATTGAGCATTTCTAGCGTGTGAAATGCTTCATCTAGTGAAAATTTGTGTGTAAGAACAAGAAACAAGTCATTATCTGCAGTTCGCTAAATGGCCACCTGTGTCGCAGCTAATTAGCATAGTAAGCACTAACCTGTGGCCGCCGTCACTCTCTCTTCAGAGTTGTGTTGGTTATGATGTCGCTCCTCTGTGTTGTGTTTATGATGTCGTTTGAGCTCGTTGGCCAACTGACGACCAAGGGGAACATCGGACAGACGCAAGTTTAGAGGTCTTTCGCCTGGATTAAAAAAAACAGAAAGGTGAAATTACACTACTGCTCACACAAACAACGGTAAAGTGGCGGTTATTAATTGTAAAAGAAACGCACTAGAGAGATGTGAGAGTCCGCTGTTGCAGTGCTGAGCCGTGGGTGTGAGGTATTTTAGAGCCGCTGTTGGAATCCGCCAGTCCAGAGATTTCAGTCGCTCCTGGACGGCAGCGTCCCGCAGGAGCTCCACCTGTTTGGCCAACAGAGAGTCCAGCTGTACCTGCGCACACAAACACTCAATGTGAGCCGAGCCCGAACAAGAAGCACTAAAAGTGTGTGAATTAACTTACAAACAAACATCCCACATGCTGTAGTTTGAACAAACATTGCAAAACAAACGAAAAAAGAAAATCGCACTTTCAAACTAAGGGCTGTTGAAAATTTTACAAAAGATTTAAAAATTTTTAAACACACCGGGATGATTTATCTCTAATGTTTAAAGCCTCGTTGCTAAACTACATGCACCAATGTGAATATGCAAACCAATGTGCATAATGGCAGACATGAGAGCATAATATTTGTTTTCTTGGTTTTATGCGAAAACAGTTAAGTCTAAATGTTTAAATTGGTTTAAAACTGACTTTAAACAACACTTAAGACTTTCAAATAAAAATATTGTAAACGACTTAAAAAAACAACAACTTTAAATCGAAGTTCAATTCTGAAAAAATAAGTTCAAAGCTTGTTTAAACAAAATTGCATTGAAAGCTTTTAAAAATGTTTAAAAACATTTGCAAAGGACGTTAAAATGTTCAAACAACTTTTAAACTAATATTCAAACAAATTGTTTTTATTAAAATAACACATTTAAATAAACACTTCAGCTGTCTATAAAACATTGTTGAAATAAAACCGAAACAAATGTTGCTTAAGTGAGTGATGAAAGAGGACATCAGAATTGCAAATGTAAATCATTTCAGGGGGGAACAAAGTCCAATAAAAATCGTTATTGGTTATCGGCCAAAAATTTTGGCTTGATTTTAAAATGATCCCAATTTGTTAGGAATGTTGATTTTTCAAAAGGTTTATTGTGATGTTGATAAACTGTTTTAATAAAAGAGTTATTGATTTCTATTTAATACGTTATTGCAAACCCGATACGTTCAACGCAATCTCACGACAATTCGGAACTTTTTGATTTAGTGGCTAATTCGTATAAATTGGTACAATCTCATTCATACAATTTAGTACGATTTGTTCATCCCCAATGACGTTCGGGTTTAGGGGCTTATTTTCGTAAGACTGAATTGTACGAATTCTTACGAATTAGTCACTAAACTGACACACATAAAATAGTTGCGTTTCTTAGTGAGATCAAGCTGGATACATTTCATTCAAAAGAAAATCTCACTTTCAAATAAAGTTCAAACAAATTTCTGTTGAAAAGGTTTCACAACATTTCAAATATTTAAGACTTTAGCACATCGAGATATGCCAATCGCTGACATTTAATGCCTTGTTACTAAACAACGTGTTAAACAGCTTGAAAAACATTTTTACTTTCAGAATTGTTTGATCTTTGATTCAAAGCTTGTTCAAATAAAATTGTGTTGTGAGCCTTTAAAAATATTTTAAAACATTTGTTAAGGACGTTAAAATGTTCAGACAACTTTCAAACAAAACATAAACCATTCAAACAAACACCGTTTTTAAAAATCATTTAAAATAAAGACTTATTCAAATATTCAGTTATCATTCATCTTTAAAACGTTGTTGAAATAAAACCAATAGACATGTTTGTTTAAAAGGAAATCTCCCTTTCAAATAAATTTTAAACAAAAGTTCTGTTGAAAAGTTTCCAAAACACTAAAAACCTTTAAGGCTTTCACTTGCACTTATCGCTGATGTTTAATGCTTTGTTACTAAACAGCGTGCGCCAAGGTGAATATGCACACCAATGTACAAAATGGCAGACATAAATAATGATAATAAAAACATAAAATAAAAATGTTGTTTTATTTTTATTTTTGTTTTTTGATGCAAAAACAAGTTTAAATGTCAAATTGCTTTAAAACTCACTTAAGTTAACACTTAAGAGATGAAAAGAAATACATTTTTTTAACAAATATGTTTAAATATCTTTCAGAAAAAAATTTACAACAAAGTTTAAACAATTCTGAAAAAAAGTTTGTTCAAAATTCAAACAAAATAGTGTCAACAGCTTTCAAAGATGTTTAAAAACATTTATAAAGGATGTTAAAATGTTCAAACAAACTTTCAAACTAACCTTCAAACAAAACTTAAAACATTCAAACAAACACTGTTTTCAAACAACATTTAAATAAACACTTCTATTTAAAAGAAGCATGCAAACAATACTCAACCCTAAAACAAACAATAAAGGGATAGTTCACCCAAAATTGATTATTCAGCATTTATTTACTCACCATTTGACTTGCTTTCTTCTGTTGAACACAAAAGAAAATATTTTGATGAAAGCTGAAAACATGCAACCATTGATTTAATTTGTTAATCTTACTATGAAGGTCAATGTTAACAGATTTTTAACATTCTATAAAATATCTTCTTTTCTGTTTAACAGAAGAAAGAAACTCATAAAAGTTTAAAACAACTAAAGGTTGAGTAGTCAGTGAGTAAATATTCAGTTTTAGGTAAACTATCCCATTTAAAACATTGAAATGAAATCTTCAAACAGTTCCGAAGAAATCCTGCAAACATCAGTGCGTGTTTGTGGTCTCTGGATCTACCTGTAGACTGTGTCTGATGGTCTCTTCTCCTTTAGATTTGGCAACTGCTAGCTGCTCTCTGACCGTCTCCTGACGTGAATGCAGAACCTGAAGGGCCTCCTGAAGATCGTAGACACCATCCTCAAAGAGAAAAGGGAGAGAGATGACCTCATGGAAAAAAATCTACTTTCAGCACAATCAGACGAAAGAAAGTTTCATTTCTTCACGATGTCTCATTTATTTGACTCTCCGGTGCAAATGTGACATTTGCACAAATGGAGAAAGCTGTTAGCTCAAACTGACTCATCACATCTGCAGTTGGCAGTGCCAGAGGAGGAAAGTCATGCTGCTGGAGGCAGGAACCATACAAATAATCATGTTTTACACTTGCGTTGCATTTAGTCTTTCCCAAAACTACACTTATAATGTCGGTGAAGGTTTGGTCGGTGAATGGTTTTCACATACAATCAGAAACTTTGGGCATTTACACAAGCAATGTGATCATCAGTTCTTTGCATAATACAATAATTAATATAAATAGTTCATGTAGGACAATGTACAGGTCAAATATAAGAGCAGTGATTTAAGTTTTTAGGGGTCAAGTCAAAATAATAGTAGTTTATTATTAAATTCTGAATTTTTATATCACTTTTCATAAAGTAAAAATTAGATTTTGTCATTTTTCTCAAAACTTTCTGTCCTGAAATTGAGTAATAAGAAACTATTCAAAACCATACCATAATTATTGTTAATTATTAGCAAAATTACATTTAGTATTCAAATGATATTAACTTTACTGGGGTCTTAATAATGCATAATATGCATAAAAACCTAAATAAATATCTTATATATAGACAAGTAAAAATTATATATATGTATAATAGATGGGCATACATACATTTTTTAAATCTAGATTAAAATGGCTCATTTAAATTCTGCCGAAGGCATTCAGAATATGTGTGCTACCCAAATAATAAGTCTTTGAGAACAGGTTTCTCAAGCCAGGTGGCGCATTAATACAGGGGGTCATCTCCTGTTTTCAAATGCATCACAAACTGCTTGAGAAACTGTTCTACTATGATAATTGGTGATGAAAATAAATGATGTTCAATAGGATGTACTTGTGTTCACTGTTTATTCAGTTAAATGTGAGTTTGAAATGTAGGCCCACATAAGCTCGAAACAGCGACTTTTGATCACCTTAATCCGACTAAAATCATAACTGAACTAAACAGAAATGGAATTAAGACATGTAGAGTGTGCAGATATTAGTGGAATTATAAGTAAAGTAAACATTATAAATATGTAAACACCGCGATCAAACTATTACCGTCATGTAGGACTTTTTGTCATTTTGTCCGACAAGTTCCACACACACGCGGATGTCAGTAAAGGACGGCACACAAACACACACACACACGTTGCAAAAAGCGGAAGTTTTTTTTCTTTCCATTTGGCGTGCGTTATTAATTTCCATAACATGTTCATCAGTCTTTACTCCTTATTTGCGTCTTATACCCAAGTTTGTCAAGGGGCATGAATGAAATGTTCATGAGTTAAAGTGAAACTGCCGAACTGGAGTTAAAGTCTGGCATCCTGCTGATTTGATTCAGAAGGACACTTTTTTGTCAGATGGCTCACCGGTCAGGTATACATCTGCGCTAAACTATCAAGGTGAAAGTCATTATAGGTTGCGTGGAATAGACCCAGCTCCCCAACCCAACTTTGAGAATAAATTAACGGCGATAATTTTTTTTATTGCAGCACATTAACGCCAATAACAGCCCACAACTTATATATATATATATATATATATATATATATATATATATATATATATATATATATGTGTGTGTGTGTGTGTGTGTGTGAGTGTGTGTATGTATGTATGTGTGTATATACACACACACACACACACACACACACACACACACACACACACACACACACACACACACACACACACACACAAATAAAAAAACACACACACACACACACACACACACACACACAAACACTCAACCTGACAAGTCTTGTTGTCTATCCAAGTTTTAGGAACATCAAATAATAACTTGACTTAATCATTTGGTATCAGAAGTGGCTAATATGAACGGCAAAGACCTTTAGATTACGCTTATTTTTGCCAAAATAACATGATCATGTCTTGATTTTTAATCATTTAATTAGGACAGTAAGGTCTGACTTTGCTTAGACAAAAGTCTTGTCACTTCACAGAAATAATCTACAGTTTAGAATATACAATCATGCTGTAGTTGAAAAATAATAATATGTGTGTGGCTCCCATAAGCTTGGAGGATTTGTGTGCAAACTTAAAACACATGCCATGGCAATGCTCCTGTTTGTCCTCACTAGTGCTTCTCATATTATTCTAAAAGACTGGCCGTTGTCACCTTCAAACCAATTTTTCACTTTGTGTCGCCCATTGACAACCTCCGCATTTTCCTCTGAGGTCACCATCACTTATATATGTGTGTGTGTGTGTGTGTGTGTGTGTGTGTGTGTGTGTGTGTGTGTGTGTGTGTGTGTGTGTGCGTGTGTGTGCAAGGGTGTGTGTGTGTCCACATATGACGTTCGACAGCCACAGCAATGCGTGGGTAATTCAGAAAGCACCCACAGGATGATGTCAATTATGTGTTTCAGTCCACAGTGTGCTTCTCCGCCTGAATGATTGTGCGTTTGCTGTTCTTTATCCAGAAAACCACGCGAAAACAACTTCCGTTCAAAACAAGCTGGCTAATTCTAGCTTTAATTTGACAGCTAAAGAGCTTTGTTTTCAGTGCTTTTGTTGACTTACAGACTGAGAGAGATACGAAAACTATTATCGTTTATTATATCATAAACTCACATTTCCATTATTTATTGTTTTAAAAAGAAGCTTCAACCAAGGCTGGATTTATTTGATCTTGAAAGGTCTTGATTTGTTTTTTCAAATACTATATTATGTGTTAAAAACTAATATTATTACTACTAATACAAATATATTTAAGAAGAAAAGGATGCAACATTTTAAAAATTTGTTTATTTAAAATATATGTAGTTTTGTTTGATTTAGTATGAAAAAACAACATAGCCCATGAATAATAATAATAAATACATTGCTTATTAAATAGTGATTTTTTCCCTAAATTTTAGTTTAGTAATCAAATATTTTTTCTTTTAGATGCATGCAATACAGAAAAACAAATTCAGTTATATTTTAGTTAGACATTTTGTTATAAATTAAAACCATTTAAATGCTCTTTTATCTCAACCATACACTCACTGGTCACTTTATTAGGTACACCTTACTAGTACCGGATTGGACCCAATTTGCCTACAGAACTGCCTTAATCCTTCGTGGCATAGATTTAATAAGGTAATGGAAATATTCCTCAGAGATTTTGTTCATTTTGACATGAGAGCATCATGCAGTTGCTGCAGATTTGTCACATCCATGATGCGAATGTCTAGATCCACCACATCTCAAAGGTGCTCTATTGGATTGAGAGATCTGGTGACTGTGGAGGCCATTTGAGTACAGTGAACTCATTGTCATGTTCAAGAAACCAGTCTGAGATGCTTCACGCTTTATGACATGCCGCGTTATCCTATTGGAAGTACACTGTGGTCATAAAGGGAAAATATCCCCCACACCATTACACCACCACCACCAGCCTGAACCGTTGACACAAGGCAGGATGGATCCATGCTTTCATGTTGTTGATCCCAAATTCTGACCCTACCAACCAAATGTCACAGCCGAAATCGAGACTCATCAGACCAGGCAAAGTTTTTCCAATCTTCTATTGTCCAATTTTGGTTAGCCTGAGCGAATTGTAGCCTCGTTTTCCCATTATTGCCTGACAGGAGTGGCACCCTGTGTGGTCTTCTGCTGCTGTAGCCCATCCAAGGTTGGACGTGTTGTGCATTCAGAGATGCTCTTCTGCATACCTCGGGTTCACATTTCTTTCCCATTCTGATGCTCAGTTTGAACTGCAGCTCATCGTCTTGACCATGTCTACATGCCTAAATGCATTGAGTTGATTGGCGGATTAGAATTTTGTGTTAACAAGTAGTTTGACAGGTGTACCTAATAAAGTGGCCGGTGAGTGTAAAATGTAGAGTAAATCTTGATAAATACATGATTCCATGTTAAATTCGTAATTTTATATTCACTGAATTTTTTTTTTTTGATCTTAGAAAGGAAATCTGTTAATAGGTAAACAGCCTCAGATATAAAATATATAATAAAGCTAAACAGCAGTTAATTTAAAGTAATTAATTTATCATTATACACATCATATATATTATTATACATGTAAATAATGTTTATAAAATGTCAGTCAAGCGTTTCAGAGAACTCCATAAAAACAACTTCCTTTCAAAACAAACGAGCGAATTTCAGTTTAATTTGACGTCTTGAGACTCTTGTTTGCGGTGGTTTTGTTGACTTTGCGGCACCACAGAGATTCAAAAACAATACCATTTACTTTTAAAGATGTTCACCCAGAGGCGCAGACCGCCGCTCTTGGGAAAATCTGTGCAAACGCGACATTTCGGAGTGAATCATGACACTAATTACTCTCTGGAGATGGAGCCCACAAACACTGCGCTAATTCAGACACAACGGGAAGGCGGATGGCAATAAATATCGTGACAAGAGCGCAAAACTAATAAAGAAGTCCCAAGAAACCACCTGGAGCTCCATTTACAAAGCTGAGACGCCTCATGCAAATAAAGATGTTTGTAGCAGTGGAGTTTATGAATATCAAATGAACGCTGGGTTAAACTTACTTCAGATTTAATCCGTTTGGGAGAGGGTTCGTCTTCATCAACGCAGTGGGACCTAGAATAAAGAGGGATTTTGAGTTAACAGTGTTTTTAAACAAGGAATTGCAGTGAAAGTAGAGGAACAGCTAAAAATGTGAGGATAACTTTAGAAAATAATCTTTATTTTAGTGTATATGACCCGTAATTAAACTAAAGCCAAATATGTTTTGTGACTGTTAAGCAAGTATACTCGTTAATGTATATGCTAAATTCACTCTAAAATTTATACAGTGGACAAAAGAAATTGATAACTGTAAAAAGCAATTAGTTATTTTACTTTTAAAAATTTTACTTAAAAAGTGAGTAAACCCACTGTGACTTGGAACTGGTAAGTTGACAATTTTTATAATCATACACGGTTCATTTACTAAAAGATTTTAAGTTAAAGTTTACTACAAATGTTTAAAAGTAAGGTCAATAAATAGGTTTTTATAGTGTGTGCATTTTGTCCAATCAGACACTCAATTGAATAAGAAAGCCATCCTTTTTCTTTACTCTCAGCTACTGTTTAAGCTCAGGTTGCATCGGCAGCCATATTGATATATATGTATTCATATACATATTAGGGTTGTCTCAATACTGAAGTTTTAAAAACATCCATTTCAGCGCTACTGAGCACGTTTTATATATATATATATATATATATATATATATATATATATATATATATTAGGGCTGTGCAATTAATCGAAAATCCGATTTCGATTATGGCTTCTAACGATTATGAAAAAACATTAATCGAGATAAACGATTTTTGCATCATATACCAAAAGCGCGAAAAAACGCGTGCTTATGTGTGTGTGTGCAACACGCGCACACGCATAAGCACGCGGTCAGCATTCGGTCTCAATTGCACACTGAGACGAGCAGAGGAGCGCAGACATCTAAAGTAATCTTAACATGAGTGCTTTAATGGTCAAATAGGTGTCAAAACGCGGTGATTAGTGATTATTCATATTAACCCTCATTTGCGTAATAAACAAACGAGTTGAGAATTAAAAGACATGTGAAAGAGAAACCATTAAAGTGCGAAATGCTGCCGCCTGTTTTATCATTAATCAAACGACGAGAACATCCCTTACTGCTCCTGAGTGAAGGATTTTTGTAGCTAAAGTGTTTTTCTTTGGGTAAAGATGCTTAAATCACAGTTTGCTTTATATTTTTATTCTATTGTATTTATTTCTCTTTCCTTTGCAGGGTGGAAAATATATACTATACAACTATATATATATATATATATATATATATATATATATATATATATATATATATATATATATATATATATATACAGTTGAAGTCAGAATTATTAGCCCTCCAGAATATTAGCAACCCTTTTCCTCCAATTTCTGTTTAATGGAAAGAAGTTTTTTTAAACTTATTTCTGAACACAATAGTTTTGATATATCATGTCTAATTACTGATTTGTTTTATCTTTGCTATGATGACAGTACATAACATTTTACTAGATGTTTTTCAAAATACAAGCATTTAGATTAAAGTGCAATTCAAAGGCTTAATTAGAGTAATGCGACAAGTCATTGTATAAAAGTAGTTTCTTCTGCAGACAATCAAAAAATATATTGCTTAAGGGGGCTAATGATATTGACCTTAAAATGGGTTTCAAAATAATTAAATCTGCTTTTATTCTAGCTAAAATAAAACAAATAAGACTTTCTCCAGAAGAAAAAAAATATTAGAGAAAATATCGTTAAAATTCCTTGCTCTGTTTAACATAATTTGGGAAATAGTAATAAAAAAACAAAATTCTCAGGAGCGCTAATAATTTTGACTTCAACTGATAATCGTTTAGAATAATCGTGATTACAATTATGACCAAAATAATCGTGATTATGATTTTTTCCAAAATCGAGCAGCCCTAATATATATATATATATATATATATATATATATATATATATATATATATATATATATATATATATATATATATCAATACTGAAGTTTTAAAAACATCCATTTCCTGCTAACATTTCAGCGCTACTGAGCACGTTTATATACAGTGCTGATTTGCCGTTGTGCTCACGTGCTCAGCAGAAATGATTGATTGGCCGTGAAGGTCATCAGTTCACAGAACTCATCGCTGTTTACTGAGTGTAACCACAGATACAGGGACAGTGACGTGTTTCAAAGCCACGTCGATCGGCTAGTTTGTCAATAAGCTAACATACGAGCGATTTACTGATGAATCTCAACTTTAAAATGCTTTAGTGTCCCTGTATCTGTGGTTACCCGCGGTAAACAGTGGTGAGCTCGGTGAACTAATGAACTTCACGGCCAATCACAGTCATTTCTGTTGAGCACAGGTGAATACTCTGGCAAATCACTGCTGTTCAAGAACATGTTTAGCAGCGCTCAAATTTCAGCGGGAAATGGAGGTTTTTAAAATTTTAGTATCGATTGGTAACGATTATCGATTGATAACCGTCATATATATATATATATATATATATATATATATATATATATATATATATATATATATATATCGTAATCATATCCAAATATAAAGAGATATCGGGTAACATATCAAACTAAATTTTAGTATCAGTATAAATATAGTATTTTAAACAATCTATTTAAAACATGGAAAGCATTAATGAATCATTTTAACAATGGATTTTCTATTCAATCAAAAGAAATGTAAAAAATTGCAAAGTAGTAATGCGCTAGACTTTGAGCACTCAAAAAATTCTTACAAGCACTGCAATAGTCTTAAAATGCCATTTTTGCAATTTTGCAGATTTTACCTTAAGTTAGCATTCTTTTTTTTTTAACAAAAAAAGGGAAAGCCCAACTTATATTGGTAACATGTCTTCAAGTGACAAAATTTACAAGTCAGGGTTCACCAAATCAGTACTTTGAACTTTGAAGCCCTGTGAAATTTCCAGACATATAAATGGAAGTCACTGAAATTAAAAGTGGAGTGTGATCATTAGCCCTTTACCTGCTGCTCCTGCGACTGTACTTGTAGGTCACCTCGCGAGAAATCTGCCTGGCCAGTGAGAAAAGTTCATCTCTTCGGGTCAGCAGTGACAGATCTTTCATACACAGCTGAGCAGATGCTTCATTTACGGTTAGCTAAACAGTAAACAAAACAATGAAAACAAAGGTCACTTAGTAATTTACTGTAAAAATGTTTTGATAATCACCAGTTAACTTAGCACAGGAGTGGCCAAGTTTGGCCCTGTAAAGCCGCAGTCCTAAAAACCTTTCTTCTAACCATTATCAAATTCAAACTTAATCTAATCAAGGTCTTAGGCCATGTCTACAAGGGTATTTTTGTAAACAGAGTTTTGCCTGATTAATTTTTTTTAATCTCATCCACACAAGCATGGTTGAAAAAAATTGTTCACATGAAAATGCAAAAATGCTCTATGAAGTGGCATTGTCAAGAGCATGCTAAAGAAAAAGGTGGTGATATACTCCCAAACAAAGTCATTTGGCCAATCAAAAGCCTCAAAAAAGGGTTATTTTTGGCTCAACTGTTAACATGGTGCACAGAGATGTGCATTTTGTAAACAACAGAGACCAAAGTGTACAATTTGACGTTACACATTGGAAATGATGCCATGGACAAGCCAATGACTCCAGTTTCACCAGCTACACAGACTGCAGTGTTTTTGAAAAATATTCACTCTAATTGAAGTTTTAAGAGAAGTTTATTTATCTCAGTATCTTCGTCTTGAAGAAACCCCACTCCCACCCCTACTCCTGCCTCTTTTTTCCTGATTGGGCAACATGGCAGCCCAGTGATTAGCACTGTTGCCTCTCAGCAAGAATGTCACCAGTTAAAAGTCCTTACTGGAGCAGTCAACATTTCTGTGCGGAGTTTGCATTTTCTCCTCATGCTTGCGTGAGTTTCCCCTGGGTTCCCCAGTTTCCTCCCACAGACCAAAAACATGCGATATAAGTAATTTGACTATAACAAATTGGCACTATAGACGAGCTTTAAGTAAGCAATATATCTATAGCAATATAGCTATCCCTATAATCTGTCACCAGCCTTTAACAAGTTGGGGAGTTCATCGAGATCTGAGCTCAAACTCTTGTCTCGCCCTATCAATGGGAGAGAGCCCAGGGCTCAAGAATCTTATAAGCTCAGGGCTCGGAATGCCAAACAAGCTTTATTATTAATCATCAGCTAAGTGTGAGTAGTTTAGTCTATTTCAGTGACCTGATACTGTGTTTAAGTGTGGACGAATGGCCAAACCTCACAGAAAAAGCTGTGAAGTTGAAAATACCCATACTCATGTGGACAGTTTTTTCAGGACTGCGCCTTTCCAGGTTCAAATTTGCCACCTCTGTCTTAAGACTTGCTAGCACACACAGTGCAATTTCATTCACAATTTGGTTGTCTGAGACAAATTTTGGAATTCCTCAAAAATTCCTATAATACTAAAACAAAAATCTGTGGTCCTTGATTGTTGGTTGGACATTTTCACAGACAGTTGATTTATAGCTATAGCAAGAGTCGTTCTTGCAGTGTGAACCATTAAGAGGGCTAAGCATCATCTTCAATTCACCTCAAGGAAACATCGCAACTTTTAAATATATCATTCTTTTCCTGTTTTATTATCAAGCATGGTTTGAGTAAAATTAAAGCTACAGATAGGGCTGGGCGATTTTTCAGATTTTTTCGATTAATTCAAATTTACGTTTTAAGACGATTTAATTTTGAATGAAATTGAGAAATCGCGATTTATGTGAAATATATATATTTAATACATTATAATGGCACCAATGCGCTTGGGTTCACTCTCTGTATGAAGCAGGAAGCACACCAGAAGCGCCTCTCGGTGACAGGCCGCACAGCACCACGCCATGGATTTTAGAATTCTAAACAGGTTTGTATACACACACCGGCGCCGCCCAGCCACGATTCACGAAGCAGTTCATATTTCAGCCGGCCCACAGAGCGCCATCTGATTAGTTTCATGTTAAATATCATGTGAATGTGCGCGTTTGGTGTGTGATAGTTTAAACTTTCATGTCCGCGCCGTGTCGCGGCGCTTCTGGTGTGCGACCTGCTTGACTGCCTGTTAAAGCGTTAAGTCATGTAGGATTTTACTTGTCGCATGTCTGTGTGGATTGTCAAGACATATTCCCCTATCAAGTGGATAAACTCGATCTCAACATGTATGAAGGACGTAAAAGCCTGCCATGTTAAAAACCGCACCGATCTTTTGGTTTGAACACGAGTAGAGGTGATGGACTGTAGATGTGAAAATGAAAGTACCCGCCCCCATGACGTCATTTAGCGGACCTAGTTGAAAACCAGACAGATCAGCCAGCATAATAGAGAGTGGAGCAAAGCGCATCAAATGATCGGTATTTAAAAGGGGGGAAAAAAGAAAAATAGATTTAATGTATTATTTTATATTAAACACATCTGGTACTTGTATTTGCTCCTGCAATACGTCCACAACTTCACACATTGGGTTAAATTAGGCTTTATATTTTCCATGTTCAGTCCTTTTTCTTCTACTGTATCTTTTTAAGAAAAAGGCAGCAGCATTACAACCTGTCATTCAATCAGAAGACAAAGTCAAAGCTGAGCTGAAAGCCAATCTTTTCTAGGCTCAGCACAACTTGCAAAAAATACCTCTGTATTCCTGCAAGTGCAATATTTACACAAATATTTCTTATTCAAATCTTCAGCAACGCTATTTAACTCGTGAATTTGTTTTACATTTATTTACACCTTGACCGATTATTGTAGGACATGGCCATTAAAAATACAATGTTCCTTAACCAGATGGTTTTTCAAGTTACTTTTAGAGAGTGTTACTTCAGTCATGTTGTTGTAATGTTTTGAGAAGACTAATAACACAATATAAAAAAATCAAAATCGAAATCGTGAATCGGTCAAACCTTATAAAAAACCTAGATTTTTTTTTTTTGCTAAATCGCTCAGCCCTAGCTACAGGTTGTTTATATTTACTTTAAAGGAACATTTCAGAATGCAGGTAACTTAACAGGTCATGGATTGAGGAGGTTAAACTCCAAATGAGCCTTGCGTGTGTTCATATTTGTCGAGTCTTGATTATCTGACATTACAACAGCCGAGATCTTACAGTGTGTATCATGTTTGGCAACAGTCTGACAAGCTACAATTGAAAATGGCAATTAAAAATTGCAGTGTGAGTCGGGAGATAGAAGAACCAGCCAAACCTCATGCATTGTAAGCTGCCGTCCGTCCCGCCTCTTAGAATCAAACCGCCCATAGATGGCGCTGTATTTCCGAATCTCCACCTCCTTTTGTGGATCGTCGTCACTCATCTCGCAGATGTGGCCGATCATCTTACTGAGCTTCTTATTAGTACGAATGTGTTCTTTGACCTCTGTAGGGTCACTCTTGGACAGAGTGTGGGAGAGTCGCTCTACGCACTCCATCACACACTGGACGCCGGCCGAATCAAGAGTATCGAGAGCATCATGAGGTGAACACGGAGAACACGCTCCTGATGGAGATAAACTATGCTCGCTCTCGCTTCCCCAGAAACGACTTTCACTTGCTCCTTGTAACGGCGAGCAACCTGGAGTCCCGTCCCTGCTGAGATCAAGCCTTCCGGGACTGGGGCTTGTAGGTAATAAAGCTCTAGGAACGACGAGCTGGTTTTGTTGCCCATTGCTGTGGACGCCGGGGGAACTTTCAGGGAGCTTGTACACTGGGATACTACAGACAGGAAGAGACGTCAATGGTTGGTTGAAGAGGGAAGGATTGGTTACCCAATCCCGTAGTGCCTTCTGGAGTCGCCGAACATGGAGGGGTTTGGTTGCCATTCCAACAAGGGCCATGATTTCAAGGAACTCTTCCTCGCCAGCCTCGCAGAGTTGCTGCACATCATCGCCGCCCTGCTGGATGAATGCTTCATAGTAGCAGAGCAAGTTTGCCTTCTGCAGGATGCGATAGAGTTGAAGCTCGCCCAAGGATCGTGGCAGGAGCACTGACATGGCTACATGTGCAAAAACAAAACATGGGATTGTCAAGTCAAGCTTGTCCAATTGACAGCATTTTACTAGCTAACTTTAACGTATGCAAACAAACACTTTGTCGTTATTTTGAACATAAAAGACACATTTAAAAATGTTTGGTCAACTTTCTTGAGTTCTTTGAGGGGATCTTTGGGAAAGTGTGTATGTCAGGGGTGTCCAAACTCGGCCCAGTAGGGCCGGTGTCCTGCACAGTTTAGCTACAACTTCATTTAACACACCTGCCTGGAGCTTTCTAGTACACCTAGAAAGAGCTTGATTAGTTGGTTCTGGTGTGTTTAATTGGGGTTGGAACAAAAAAATTGCAGGACACCGGCCTTCCAGGACCGAGTTTGGACATCCCTGGTGTATGTAGTCAACATTTGAAGTGGATCATCACCTTTCATCGAAGTTGTTTTAAAACTATTGAACAACATCCATTCTTGTCTTAGGACAATTTTTGATTAACCTCTAATGTTGACTACTGCATATGCTTTTTCTTATCTGCCTAATATTATGTAATAAATTCCTGCTATGTACATATAAATCCAAAAGGCCATTTTGGATTAAAAGGTTTATATAGATATTAGATATACAAAGCTGTAATTATTATTTTTTCATGCATTCAAACTAAATTTTAATCAGTGTGTCCCTTATGGGCTGTTTGAACACATTCATGCACACAAACAATCAAAACTCAAAATGTTTCAGACCCCATTTACACTTGTATATAGCATTGTCCACATGACTGGATATACAAAACTGCATTTTCATTCTTGGAGTAAACAAAGCATTTGCAAAGTCATTAGCTAAGCTAACATTTTTCTGTTTACGTCTCCTGAAAAGAAACGAAACAACTTTAGCCTTTACCTGTTAATTGACCATAGCCAATATGTACTGACCTACTAGTAACAACTTTAAAAGGTTTTGGAGAGAACTTATCATGGGTCTGCAGATTTAATGTAAACGGTGATTAACAAGGAAGCAATTGTTAATTATTTTGACAGGCTTTAGCCAGGGTAACACAGTGCCATATTTAATTTTTGACAGGAATGAAAATGAAGCTTAATTGTGTTAAGATAAATGTGTTCTGTGGACTTTCCTGTACAAGCTTATAGCAATATTTCAAATCAAAGCTTAAGAAGTTGTGGGTTTAAATCTTAATTTAGGCAACTTTAAACGGTGCGTCCACATTTTCATTAGCACATAAATCAAGTTGGCATCTACACTGACTAATATAAATCCGTCATATTATTGAATAATGTTTGGATGCAAACTTTTAATGCATTAAAAGCTCAAACTAGATCCAAAACTCTAGCATTTGCAAAAAGTTATAGTTATAGTCAACACAATCCTTATTTTGCATTCAAACAGAAATTAATGACTGTAAATAGAAATAACCTGTCTATCTTCTGTTCCCTATAGGAGCATTTGCCATTTGTACATTTGCCATGCAAGTACTTATCAGATATTTTGATTCAGACCGACTTTATTACAGGGGAAATCCATTTGGCACAGTTCATGCACCTTGCTTAAGTGCACAAAGGCACCTAACTTAGTGTGAAATTCTTGTACATTAAACCAATTTAAGATTTACAAATGCAAATGCAAACAGACATGTCACACATAAGTTCATTCTGCTGCAAACACAGCCGTGCATTACACTATTCTTTACAACGCAAACTGCAAATCACTTCAAACTATTGCCTCACATGCACCAGTGAATCTAACGCATATAACTCTCTCTATACAATTCCATAGCAGCCCAGACCATCATGATCTGCTCTGTCTACCCTCCAATGCTAAATGCCTGTATACATACGTATATGAATTGTGTAGGATATCATCTTCACGTACCTCTTTTCCGAAGCTGGAGCGCGCGACTGCTCCCGGTGCTCGCCGGAGTCTCGAGGCTGCGCTCCGCCTCTCGCGCAGGAGAGAAAGTGCGTTGAAGGCTCATCGCTTCTGTCTCTCTCTCGATCTGTCTACCTCTCTTTCTCTCTCTTTCTTGTGTGGGGATATTCCGATGTAAAGCTGCATTGCTCTCTCACTCCCACGCGCGGGCTTGACGCAAATCCTCGCGGGGGCGGCGCTGCGCGTGGGACGAATACCAACGAGAGAAAGAGAGAGAGGAGACCTCAACGGTCATACACGGTAAACACACACACATTCATGATGACATATTGAGGAATATTACTTACAGTGATGGTGTTTTTTTCGACACTAACCCACACAGCCTTCAGTGGGCCAGTACACTTTTTTTTTTTGTGGTGTCCATGTTCGTAGATGTAAATAAGGGAAACCGGGGCACATTATTGCACTTTTTTTTGGACAACGGTAAATGTTTTGCAAGGTTTTACTTTTAAAAGTTAGTGATATAGGTAAATGTATGATTAAAAGTCGTGGCTATGAAGCAATTTGGTACAAAATGCGATTCAGCCTATATTTTAAAGTCTATGGATTCAGCCTATTATTTTGCTATTGTGCGAAGTTTACATTATGTAGGATAAACTGTAGTAGGCTATGAGTTAACATCAAAAAGATTGGTGATCCATAGGTGGAAGAGATAATCTGCAAGTAGTAGATGTTTATATTTTCTAAATACGATTTTTGTCACGATTTTGGAGGATTTGTTCGCATACTGATGCTAACATCTAAAAAACGTTATTTTGATTTCATGAGGACTTTAAAGTCATTGGGCCCTATCCTACAACCGGCGCAATAAGGTGCAAGATGTGCATGGCGCGATTTGTTGCTATTTTCAGACCAGCGCAACCCTAATTTTTCATGTTTTGCACCATGTTGTTTAAATAGCAAATCCATTTGCGCCACTATGTGGACTCTTTGACACTTTGTTTCAGTGTTGCCAGATTGGAAATGTCAAAGTATCGTACCAGAACCTCAAAATTATCGTATTTTGAGGAAAATTATCGTACACGAGTCAAACTGAGAGTATACAGCTATTATCTAGACACATAGCGTTTTGACACAACGTGCAAAAACTAGGTACCTTAGTGGGAAGGTTCAAACTCCACCTCCGAGTTGCTGTCATTGAATGTTGCATGTTGCCAGATGTTGAGGCATTTATTTCACCGGACAAATTGGATGCCGTAATAGACTGCAAAATAGTGCTGGTTGGCTTGAAAGCAGTGCAGACTCTGAGGCAGGCACGTGCACACATAGGGCTCAACCTGTGCAGTGCACATGCCCTTTTTAGTCTTGGATAAAAAGTGCCCCCGCGACGCGGCACACCCTCGGTCCCGCTCTTCAGTATGCGCGCGACAACATCGCTCGAGTACGCGCGCGACAACACAGCTGATCAGAATGCGCGCGACAACACAGCTGATCAGAATGCGCGCGACTACACCGCTCTTCAGTACGCGCGCACACAGCTAGATCAATAAGTAAAGAAGCCTGAAGATAACAATGAAGTTACTTTTAAATGCCATAAAATTTTGAAATTATCGTACATTATAGGATTTTTCTCATTATTGATCGTACATCGTACAGAGGTCGAAATTATCGTACAAATACGATAATTATCGTACGTCTGGCAACACTGCTTTGTTTTCTAGCCCTAAAAAGAGGTGTGTTAAGGCACATTGTTTGTGCGTTGCTACTTTGAAAAACTAAAATGAACCTTGCTGTTGACTAACTAAAAGCTGATCTAAAGACCAGCACAGAGAATTATGCGCCTATGCAGGTTCAAACGCGTACACATTGCTTAATACACACAGTATGTACAACAATACACAAATATATTTACATATGAAAAATATTATTTTTCTACATACATATAAAAACCACTACCTCCATGCCTTCTTCATGTTGAGGGGCTGTTTTCAGTTTATTCATGACAACTTGCTACTGTATAATGTTATTATTATTAGCAGTATTATTTGTTATATCCATATTTATATTTGTTTCAATAAAAAGTTTAGATTTTTCCAGCCGTCGGGTTTCCGAGATGTCGGCATAACTATATGGGGCATAAGAATAGGATGCGTGTTTGGATATAACTAGTTTTTTGACCACACTTCGTTATTATTGTTCATTTATTAATTTGCTGGAAATTAGAATTTAATTTAGAAATAGTTTTGAAACAAATCTTTGCGCTGAACAAACAAAATTAAATATCTAGGCTAATGCATGTCTTTAGGGACTGTATTCAACACCGTTTCCTTAACCCTGAAAGTAAAGGAGTAAAGTAAAGAGTAAAAGTAAAGTAAAGAGAAAGTATAGAAGCAGAATGGAGATGGCTTGTTTTTTTTTATCAGCATATGGTTTGTTTAACTGTTTTCTCGCTAGTGAAGCGTTTAGTTTTTTTTTCCACTTTTTCCAAAGATGAGTTTCTGATGCACGTTTTCTTTAATGCACGTTATTCTCAAAACACACCCACAACTCATTAAGAGAATAAGCACTACCCTGTTAGACTATGCGCTGTGGCGCAAACCTTATTTTTCCGTCCTTAAAACAGCAAAAGTGGATTCGGATACCCCCTTAATTACACCATGCTCTTTAGACTTTGTGCCTAGATCGTTAAAATAGAGCCCATAGTATCAGAACAAACACATGCTGGGTTGGACAGCTAAAAACAAATGTTTAGTTTAAAAAAGTAGCAATTTTTACGTTATGCACTGGTTTTCATTGTGTAATAAGAAGGCAATATTGACAATGTAAAATTAAAAATTTGACAGTTAAACTGCAGCACAAATTACATTATGATCACACATTGGGTTCTATTTTGATGGTCCATGCGCAAAACAGAAAAGCGCAGGGCGCAAACTCATTCAGGGTGTGTCAGAATCCATATGTGCTAATATGAGGACGGGAAAATCCGCTTTGCGCCATGGCACATGGTCTAAAAGGGTTGAGTTTATTTTCTTAATGAGTTATAGGTGTGTTTTGAGAATAAACCAATCAGAGTCTCATCTCTCATTCCCTTTAAGAGCCAGCTGTGTTGCGCCATAAACGCATTTGCTATTTACATGACGTAAAGTAAGTTCAGTTTCACTTTTGCTCTCGTAGATAGGGAAACCTTTACCCACAGACATCAATTAGCCTATAAATAATTAATTTCGTTTGTTAAGCGCAAAGATTTGTTTCAAAACTATTTCTAAATTCAGTTTTAATTTCCAGAAAATTAATAAATTAACAATAATAAGGAAGTGAGGTCAAAATACTGAGTTATTTCCAAATACACCTGCTATGCCCCATATGGTCTAAAACCTAACAGGTGGACAAATCTAAGCTTGTTTTTAATAAAATAAATATAAATATGGATATAATAAATAATACTGCTAATAATAATAACATTATACAAAAGCAAATTGAATGAACTGAAAAAGCCTCCCGAGATGAAGGATTCAAGGCAGTGGTTTTTAAATTCATGTAGGCTAGAAAGTAATATGTAAATAATAATATGCAGGATAATATTATTATATGAAAATAATAATATGCGCCGGACTTTAGACCGGGTTTGTTCTGGTCTAAAGAACAGACTATTACAGTTTCTCAAAATAGCAATGCGCCAAAACACGCCTACTTTTTTAGACCCGAACGCCTATGGGCGCACATATGAGCGCAAATGCATTTGCTATTTAAAAAGAGTGGCGCAACACCTCAAAATGACCCTTGCGCCGAGCTGAAAGTAGCAAATAACAATTGCGTCACGCCTTGCGCCACATTGCGCCGGATGTATGATAGGGCCCAGTTTCTGTATGAATACAAGAAAAAATATTGAATATTTTAGAACTTTTTACTTCAAGGTTCACTTTAGAAAGTTGGGTTTGGTAAATAAATACATGTGAAAATGAATGTACGGAAACTGAAACACTCCAGCACTGATAAAAACATTTTGTGTAATATCATTTTTAGGTCTGGCTGCTAAAAGTAAATTATTATAAAAAAAAGATGTAGCTTTTATTATTGAATAATATAGACAAACCTAACTTTTTAAATGTTTAATTCTTTTTTTTTTTTTAATTAAAAATACATTTTGACGGTTTGGTTTGTCCACATATTTGACCCAGCATTAAGTTAAAAACCAAGCATGTTTTAGAGTGCAAGTTACAAACTTTTATAATGATTATAAACACATTTATAATGTCCAAACCATGCAAAACGTTTTGCAACAGACCATGCAGAGATGTGACCTGTGTGACGATTCTTCTCGTCTACAGACAGGAAATTCACACACGCCTTCTTTGGCAAGAAATCCCCCAACCCCACTTGAGTACACTGATAATAGGACTGTACATTCAAAACAGCCACAATGTTTTTGTCGCATATCAATAAAAATCCAGCTTATTTTAACACCTAAACAAAAACAAAAGCAGAATCTACATCAAACTACAATCTAAAATGATTAATTTTGGGACAAATATGGACAAACCCAATTGAAAACAACCCAGCATTTTGTCCCTCATAATAGCCAATAGGATCAGTTCACATCTGATAAACAAAACCCTTGCTTTTCAAGATGTCAATTTGTTTCTTTCTTGATGTCTTATTTTGCAAAACATACAGGATTTTTTCTCTAAATACTGAATTTATCATGGTGTTCAGTGGTTTTACCTTCCAAAATATGGTTAAAGTGCAGCTTAATCTTTTTTTTAAACACAAAATGACTGATTTATTCCTCAGCAAGGATAATTTAGGGGCCTTTGAAGCTGCAGATTGGAAGTTTAAACCACTGAGCATCATAAAAGTCCACAGAAAAACATAAACAAAAAAAAGATCTGACTGAAGAAAGAAAGAAATTAGCATCTTAGATGACAAGGCGGTGAGTAAATTATCAGGGAAATTAGATTCTGGAAGCAAACTACTAATCCGTTAAGAAATGCACAAGCTGTGTATTAAAATGGAAAGTAATCATGCGTCTTTAAATGGAGGGGCGCATCAGCAGCCTCCCATCTGCCTGAGCATCTTGAGTTATTTTGGGAAGGAGGCCCGGGCGAACAGCCCCTGGAGGAAGTGCGTGGTGGTTGCTGTCATCCTCCCTACTTCTGTGTTGGTCTATTCCTCAAAACAAAAGCTCTTCCAAGGCTTTTTCCATCTTATGTGACAGAAATGACAAGTGACAGCACCTTGCCTGCAATCACAGATCCTGTTACTAGTTTCGTAAAGCAAATCTGCTCTCAAGGGAATCTGATGATGTTTTCACGGCGTCGCTTTACCTGACTCTGCTTGACAGAATGCATTATACCTGTATGAACTAATGCATGAATAGGGATGTTTATTTCTGTTTTTATATGTAAATATGCATAAATGCGATTAATTTTAAAAACATTTGTGGAATGATGGAAAATAGCTAAAATGTATCAATAGCTGTTTTCATTCACCTATTTTTATGCACATTTTGGAATATTTAATAAAAAACACTTAATGGAAATGGCAAAATGCAAACAGACTTTTGAAAATGTGCGTAAAAAGTGTTTGCGCACAATTAAGTTGGATAAACTTTAATTCAATTAGAAAAATGCAGATAAACTACGATGGAAACACATTTACCGAATACATTTTAGAATGCACATCTAAAAAGTCGTGATTTTGAGTTAAAAATTACTGTGGAAAAAATATTTTTTCCACGGTTTTATGACAAAAATAATGACAAAAGTCGGCGAGGCAGTGGCGCAGTAGGTAGTGCTGTCGCCTCACAGCTAGAAGATCGCTGGGTCGCTGATTCGAACCTTGGCTCAGTTGGCGTTTCATCCGGGTTGAGTTGGCTAAATTGTCCGTAGTGTATGAGTGTGTGTGTGTGAATGTGTGTGTGTGGATGTTTCCCAGAGATGGGTTGCGGCTGGAAGGGCATCCGCTGCGTAAAAACTTGCTGGATAAGTTGCCGGTTCATTCCGCTGTGGCAACCCTGGATTAATAAAGGGACTAAGCCGACAAGAAAATGAATGACAAAATTCAATTCAATTCAATTCAGCTTTATTTGTATAGCGCTTTTACAATGTAGATTGTGTCAAAGCAGCTTCACATAAATGGTCATAGTAACTGGAACAGTGTGGTTCAGTAACTGGAACAGTGTGGTTCAGGTTTTAGTGTTTAAGTTCAGTTCAGTTCAGTTTAGCTCAGTTCAGTGTGATTTAATCATTACTGAGAGTTCAAACACTGAAGAGCCAATTCATCGATGCGTAGCTCTACCAATCCTGAACCATGCGAGGCAGTGGCGACAGCGGAGAGGGAAAAAAAACTTCACCTGATGGGAGTGAAGAAAAAAAACCTTGAGAGAACCAGACTCAGTTGGGCACGACCATTTTAATTTCTCCGCTGGCCAAAAGTCTTGTGCAGAACTTCATTCGCCGTGGTTTAAGCTGGAAGATGGCCTCAATGAAGACTCGAAGTCATTTGAAGTCTTTTATATCAAAATTTTTAAAATAATGTTGGTTTTAAAATGAATGTATTGTAAGGATCCAAAATATCAGACCCTGAGAACTGTTATGGAATTTCATGAGACAAGATGCAATGTTCCAATGCATTTTCTAATCTGAGAAGTGATCAACTGTTCCACTGTTCTATTCAAATCACTGTTGACAATGCAAACACAAGCTGGAGAAACAGAGCTGCTCTACAGCAGGGGGTAATGCGAAGAAGTCACCCTTCTCCTTCCGACCATGCTGTTAGTTTCGTCATTGGGCTAATAGATAGATTTCAACAAAATAAATATATATATGCGGTCTGAGTATTTCAGAAACAGCTGATCTACTGGGATTTTCACGCACCACCATCTCTAAAGAGTACAGAGAATGGTCCGAAAAAGAGAAAATATCCAGTAAACGGAAGTTCTGTGGGCCGAATGCCTTGTTTAAGAGCATCTCTGAATGCACAAAACGCCAAACATTGAGGCAGATGGGCTACAGCTGGGGTCACCAATCTCGGTCCTGGAGGGCCGGTGTCCCTGCACGGTTTAGTTCCAACTTGCCTCAACACACCTGCCTGGATGATTTAAGTATACCTAGTAAGACCTTGATTAGCTCGTTCAGGTGTGTTTGATTAGGGTTGGAGCTAAAATCTGCAGGACACCGGCCCTCCAGGAACAAGTTTGGTGACCACTGGGCTACAGCAACAGAAGACCACACCAAGTGTCACTCCTGTCAGCTAAGAACAAGATATATGTTGGCTACAGGATATATGTAATGGCCTCCACAGTCACCAGATCACAATCCAGTAGAGCACCTTTGGGATGTGGTGCACGTGCAGCCGACATATCTGAGGAATATTTCCAGTACCTTGTTGAATCTATGCCAAGAAGTACACACATTTTTTTTTTTGGTTGGATTTAAAAGTGTACATTTAAATAAAAAGTTTAATAAACATTGTAAAAGATGTATTAAATTAAAATCATTTAAATTTAGATTAAAAAGAAAACGTTGCCTAGAATGTTTTAACATGCCACTGTGTCTTCAATATAGCAAAAACGCGAATTAAAAGGGTTAAATTATGATATTTGTTGTTTTGCATATGTTCAGTAAATATACATGCACATATCTCAAACTCCCATATTAATGCCACACGCGATCTTGTTCGGTTTATATCTGGAAATAGCTGACCTCTAACACAAGCTAGAGAAACATAAGGAAAGACAGGGAGAGAGAGAGAGAGGAAAAAGGGGGTGGTGATGGAAAAAACAAAACAAAAAACATGAAGATTCCTTTAATTTGCAGAGCTGATGCGAGTCAAGCGTGTCTTCCTACTCAAACACACCCACACACATTCGCCTCGCCCACACACACACACAACATACGCACACATGTGCACATACACACACACATAGGCAGACTGTGACGTACGAGCACCTCTCACTTCGTCCGTGCGCGTGTGTGTGTGTTTAGGGGGCCCCTGCTCGGAGTGGGAGTTGTTGTCATCGTCGGGTTGGGCTGTTTGACAGGGTGCGCGTGGGTTTGTGGTTTTTAATGGTTAAGCTGACAGTTACTCAGAAAATCCTCTTTCTTCCTCCTTTGGCATCCAACTTCACGCTCACATTCAGATTTAATTAATTGAGTCGAGTTTTAACATGCAGAAGACACTTCTGTCTATAATGCTTTGCTGAACTTGCTGGAGAGAGAAAACTGCAGTGAAGTGATGGGTCTGGTTTGCAGAAATGGAATAAAGAAATACACTTACCGGCCACTTTATTAGGTACACCTTACTAGTACCGGGTTGGTCACCCTTTTGCCTTCAAAATTGCCTTAGTCCTTCGTGGCATGGATTCAACAAGGTACTGGAAATATTCCTTAGAGATTTTGGTCCATATTGACATGATAGCATCACACAGTAGCTGCAGATTTGTCGGCTGCGCATCCATGATGAGAATCTCCTGTTCCACCACATCCTAAAGGTGCTCTTTTGGATTGAGAACTGGTGACTGTGGAGGTCATTTGAATACAGTGAACTCATTGTCATGTTCAAGAAACCAGTCTGAGATGATTCGCGCTTTATGACATGGCGCATTATCCTGCTGGAGGTAGCCATCAGAAGATGGGTACACTGTGGTCATAAAGGGTTCAGCCACAATACTCAGGTAGGCTGTGGCTCAATTTATACCAATGGGCCCAAAGTGTGCCATGAAAATATCCCCCACAGCATTACACCACCACGAGCAGCCTGAACCATTGATACAAAGCAGGATGGATCCATGCATTCATGTTGTTGATGCCAAATTCTGACCCTTCCATCCGAATGTTGCAGCAGAAATCAAGAATCATCAGACCAGGCAACGCTTTTCCATTCTTTTATTGACTAATTTTGGTGAGCAAGTGTGAATTGTAGCCTCAGTGTTCTGTTTATAGCTGACACAGGGATTGGACAATGAAACTGAAACACTGGACAGAGTTCACAAGAGTTCACAACTGTTGATGTGCGTCTTGCTGGTGGATCTGTGACCAAGACAGCAAGTCTTTGTGATGTATCAAGAGCCACGGTATCCAGAGTAACGACAGCAAACCACCACTGTCTGAAAGGGATGTCTGGGAACTAACCAGGATTGTACCAACAAATGTAAAACCACAGCTGCCCAACTCATGGTAGAATTGAATGAACTCTCCTTTTCCCAGCAAAACTGTTTGTCAGGAGCTCCACAGGGTCAAACATTGCCCACTGCTACAGACAAAACTTTAGTCACTGTCTTTTCCACATCCTGGAGAGTTATGGTGTGGAGAAGCCCCAAAGAAGCGCTTCACCCGCACTGTATGCCCAAAGTGAAGCATAGGGATGGATCAGTGATGGTTTGGGCCAATAGTATTTGAATGCAGACTTGATGATACAAGCTGAGACTGCATATCTCAGTGATACAATGTCCGACACATTGCCCCCAATGGAGCTAGTGACATCACTGTGAGGGGTAGGGTTAGGTGAGCGCATTAAAAACAAATGGATGCAACTCAGATAGCACTAGAGTCTGCAGCCAGACCCCTCTCATTTGGGCTCAATATTATAGAATTCCCTAGACCCAATACTTGTGCCAGATAGGCACGTCACTGACAAGGACTACCGAACCATTCTGAAGGACCAAGTTCACCTAATGGTTCAAATAATGTATCCTGAAGGCAGTGCCTGGTGCATGATAATAAACCAATATCAACACAATCTCACAGCAATTCGTAACTTTTTTGATTTAGCAGCGAATTAGTATGAATTCGTACAAACTAATTCGTACAATTTAGTGCGATTTGCTGATCCCCTAATGAGGATTGGATTTAAGGGTGGGGTTAGGTGCAACGGATTCCTTTTTAAAATCCTACAATTTCGTACGACTAAACTTGTACGAATTAGCCACTAAACTGACAAAACGTAAAATACTTACTTTTTCACGTGAGATCACACAAAGCAAGACTGGAGACAAAGTGGCTTGATGAACATGAAAGTTAAGTTGAACATCTCCCATGGCCTGCACAGTCACCAGATCTAAATATTGATGTATATGTGTGTACATATGTGTGTGTATAGGGATATAAATAATTTAAATAATTTCAATGTTGCAGAATTACCTTTTTACTAGATTTACCAATTTCTTTATTGTTGATATATATAGTGTTAAAATATATTTTTGAATATTGTCGCAGTACTAATTGTTTAAATAAGATTTACAAACGAAAATAGTAAAAGCTATCCTACTTGCATTAAACAATGTATTGCAAGTTATATTTTAGATTTGAGGTACATTACCCACTATTTTTATTTTTACTCAATCATAATTGACTTGATGAATTTGTATTACTTCATGTAATATTAGTTATAAAACATTATTAAAATTGATTATTTCGTTTAGTTAATACTGAAATAAAACAAGATAATTCAGATTCAAATAATGCATAACTTCATTTTAAATACTGAAATTAAAGTTGTATTTATTATAATTATAATCAAATAACAATAATAAAATGTAATAATTAATATAACAAAGATTATTTCAAATGTTCCTTGCCCAAAGTCTTTAAATTGTCTCTAAAATACAACACTATTACAATACAATACGTTTTTTCATCTTGGACCAACAGTTAAGTCAACACTTTAGGTGACACACTCAACAAGCAACTTCAGCAAAAAACAAATCTACAGAGCTACACACTCCACAATCCAGTTCTGACCCGTTTATGGTGCTTCATGAACTGAAAGATGATACCCTTGAGCTGGGATGAACAAAACCAGCTCCACCAACAGCAGCAGCAGTGACGTGTGTCAGATTAGCATGGCGATGTCAGTGTTTGTGCAGTGCGTGGATCCTCACACCGAGCCTTTATTTGGCAGGATTAGGTGGCGTGCCGTTGGCGTCTTTTAAGACTGTGGATGCCACAAAATAACCCAGAGTGTGAAATGGATTATTGGCTGGAGCTTTAACAACAGATTAGATGACAGAAATTTACATGCAGACGCGCCAATGTCAAACATGCACATACACACGCTCATATTTGCTGGCATATTAGTGTCCTTACGACAAGCACAATGGCAGAACACCTCCACTGACCTTCAGAGGCCGACGTCAGAAAGCATGTGGGCGACAGTGACAGACACTTCACCCTCTTTTGAACCTTCAATGCCACAACAATGCCCACCAAATGTGATACATCTCACTAAATCACTCACTGTGACAAGGGTTTATGTAATGCTAATTCTAAGTGTTAAACTAAGCCATAGCACAACCATATAGGAGCCATAATATTAACAATTTAAAACTTAATAAGTACTCAACAATATCCTAGCCACTTTGAAGTTTTGCAACCACATAGTGATGACACCCAGCACCCAGAACTGCTTAGCAACCGTAACGTGCTAAGATCACTCAGATCAGAGGCCTGTACCATGTAGCCAGAAAAGCTGGCTAGCCAGTTAAGTTCCAGCTAATCTGGCTCCATGGTAAAGGCCCCATCTTAGCAACTGCATAGCAATGTGCTAAAAATTATCTGAACAATTTAACAACATAGTGGTGTGCAGAAAACACGCAGAACAGCTTAGCAACTGCATAGCGATATGCTAACACTTAAAACAGCTTATCAACTGCAGCAATTTGCTAAAAGCACCCAGAATAGTGAGCAAATGCATAGCGTTGTAGTGATATGCTAAAATCATTCAAAACTGCTTAGTAATGTGAATAGTTTAGCAACCACTTAGCAAATGTGTAAAGACAGAACAGCTTTGCAATCGCATTGTTAGGTTCTAAAACAGGGAGAACAGCTTAGCAACTACATTGTGTTGTGCAAAAAACTCTCAAAACATCTTAGCAACTGTAGCGATGTGCTAAAAACACGCAGAACAGTGAGCAACTGCATAGCGATGTGCTAAAATTACTCAGAACAGCTTAGAAACTGCATAGCGATGTGCTAACAACACTTAAAACAGCTTAGCAACTGCATTGTGGTACGCTAATATCATTCCAAACAGATAAGCAACTGCATAGCAATGCATAGCTTAGGCTGGTTTAAGTAGTTTTTTTCAGCAGGGATGCTGTAAAGAAATGTGCTGATGAAATAAAAAAACATTTAAAAACTGGACAATTTTATAGTAAAAAGCATTTAAAATACTTAGACATGAATGTGCTTAAAGCGATATAGCCTACTGTTAGCATCCACACTGAATGTGTGCTGGGCTCTTTTTCCTCAATAACAAAATGGTGGCAGTGAGACAACAGTAGTGAAAAGCATTTGATCATAGCGATATGGATGTTTGCACAAACACTGCAACTCACAGCCTTCGTAATTAGCTATAAATTAGTCTGCACGCTTTTATAGACAAGTTCATTTACAACATGTTCACACATTATCAGCAATAATAATGATTGATATTTAAATATTTAATTGTAGCTCCTACTACAACAAACATCAGCGTATAAAGGCTCAAGAAACCATTTATGTCACCTCTGAAGCACTCTCAAGACTAACAAAGTGAATTAATGACTTGGAAAAGATCGGGACCCTTTCACCTGCCACACTTGTGACATTTCAAAGGTTTTATCTCCATATGAAAGCCTCCTGTGTGCGACGTGAATAATGTGACATTTCTTCATGAACAAAGCGATGAGGAACAATGGAAATTCTGAGATCTGACAAAACAAAAGGACTCATTAGATGAGAGCGGCGTAATTGAAGATAACAAACTCAATCGCTGCTTTGAAATGCAGTAAACACATCAGGCGTTGTGATTATCAGCGAGGAGCCTTTGATGTTCGAGACCTCAGATTTGAGAAATAAGGCCCGTGAGGAAACGGCCCCGCCCACAACTCCGCCCACCCATAACTCTATTAATGATAATTGTAAGACGGAAATTCAACACTCAGTAACTTGGAGCAAACCGAAACCCTGGTGAGCATCTGCAGAAACCTTTTCCTGAATCTGGTGTTGTCTTAACATCAACCACAACCCGCAAAGACAGCAAAATGCATCTCAACAGCAAAAAAACAAAACAAAACAACAACAAGTGATTCAAGTATCTACAGTCCAGATCTACTTCTTTTTTATACACCAATGAGCATGACTTGTTTATATGACATCTTACTTGGTGCATTTCTCTGTAAGTGTATCATATTAAGACATTAGTTAATTTACTTGGTATCCACATGTTAAAGAAACACTGCATTTAAAAAAAAGGCATATTTTACAACTCTATCAGAGTGAAACAGTAGAGTTTTACCATTTTTTAATCCATTCAGTTGATCTCTGAATCTGGCAGAAGCCTTTTTAGCCTAGCTTAGCATAAATCATTGAATCGGATTAGACCATTAGCATTTCTCTCATAAATTACCACAGAGTTTATTTAGTTTTTATATTGAAAGACTGACTATTCTGTAGTTACATTGTGTACTAAGACTAATGGAAAATTTAAGTTACTAGTTTCTACTTAACTATACTGTCATTCATGTGTAAAAAAATCACAGAATTGAATCAGGCACAATAATTTTATGCAGTGCCTGAAAATCATGTAATTTCCTTAAATATAACCAACATGATCACATGCTTGCATATGGAGTGTTTGCCATTCATAATTATCTGTCAAGTAGGGGACTATTTACAGGTGCTGTCTAATATTATTGTCCTCGCTACAGCCATGGTACAGCAGCAAAGTTTCTTCATTCTTAAATGAGAGTATAGTTCCAGGCCATATGGGGTCTAGAAAATAGGAACTTTTAATTTTCCGTTGGTCTTAGTACACAGATGCTAAAAATCTAATCTGATTCAGTGATCTATGCTAAACTAAGCTAAGCTAAAAGTGCTCCCATCAGACCCAGGCATCGGCTGAGTGGGTTTAAAAATGTTAAAACTCAAATATTTATCTCTAGAGGAGCTGTAAGATGAGCCTTTTTTCAAAAACAGAGCTGAAGACAATTTAGGCATAGACAAAACATTACCATCATGATTTTCTATAGTATTTATGTTAAGCGAATTAGCTTCGCATAGATCAAATACTATAGAAAATCATGATAGCTAAAATGCTCCCAATCAGACCCAGAGATTGGCCAAATGGGTTTAAAAATGGTAAAACTCAAATATTATTCTCTAGTGGAGCTGTAAAATGAGCCTATTTTCATAAACAAAAAAAGTGGCGAAGACAATTTAGGCATGGACAAAACATTACCATCATGATTGTCTAGTACTTGATCTATGCTAAGCTAAGCTATAAGTGCTCCCATTGGACCCAGAGATCGGCTTAATGACTTAAAAAACAGTAAAACTTAAATATTTATTTCTAGGGGAGCTGTAAAATGAGCCTATTAAAAAAAAAAAAAAAGTGTCGAGGACAAAACATTAGCATTATGATTTTCTATTGTATTTGATCTATGCTAAGCTTAGCTAAAGTTCTCCTATTAGACCTAAAGATCGGTTGATCGGCTTTAAAAATGGTAACGCCAATATTTATCTTAAGGGGAGCTTTAAAATGAGCTTATTGTCAAAAAAAGTGGCAAGGACAATTTTGGCATGAACAAAACATTACCATTATAATTTTTCTAAAGTATCTGATCTATGCTAAGCTAAGCTAAAAGTGCTCCCATCAGACCCAGAGATCGGGTAAATGGGTTAAAAAAAATTGTAAAACTTAAATATTTATCTCTAGAGGAGCTGTAAAATGAGCCTATTTTCAAAAAAGGTGGCGAGGACCATATAGGCATGGACAAAACATTACCATCATGATTTTCTATATTATTTGATCTATGCTAAGCTAAGCTAAAAGTGGATAATGGATTTAGAAATGTCAAAGCTCAAATACTTATCTCTAGGGGAGCTATGAAATTAGCATATTTTAGAAAACAAAAAAGTGGCGAAAACAATTTAGGCATGAACAAAACATTACCATCATGATTTTCTATAGTATTTGATCTATGCTAAGCTAAGCTAAAGTGCTCCCATCAGACCCAGAGATCGGCTATATGGGTTTAACAATGGTAAAACTCAAATATTTATCACTTGGGAGCTTCAAAATGAGCCTATTTTCAAAATGGAGAGAACAATTTAGACGTGGACAAAACATTACCATCATGATTTTCTATAGTAGGCTATTACAGTTCAGTATATTGTTAGTACCATTTGTTGTTCACTTTTGGCACCTGATTGGGATCTCTTTGGAGGTCAGAAAGGCCATTCAGCAACCTCTTAGACAGGACATTATGCTTTTCCCCAATAAGCCTTAGCTTGGGCCGGATGTTGGCTTAAGGAATTTGTGAGCAGGCGGTGGCGGCCCACACTCAGTGTTTGAAGGCCGCTGAAATATTCACTCTGAAAGCCACACTATTCTCCGGATCAGCAGTTTTGGATGGGGGTTAGAAACCTGGAGATTAAACTTTGGAGAAAACTGTGATAAAATGCTATGGCGTTTGGAAGAAAAAGGTGAACTGATAAACATTATTCACAACAAGAAAACAACTTAAACAAAATAAAATCAAAGCAAAAAGGAGAAAGTCAACATTCACCAAAACAAAACTTGAACCAAGAAAAGAATTCAACGTGAAAAGCTAAAACTATTATCTAACAAGAAAGAATAATGTACTTAACAAATGTAAGACAAAACAAACATAAACAAAGAAACATTAACTAAATACAAACATCATCTCAAAACAAAAACACATCACTGAACAAAACACAAAACAAGACAACAAACCAAATATGAAAACCAACATACAAGCAAAAGGAAACATGAAGGAGGTAAGCCCAAGCAGAGAAGCACCCGTGAATGTTTTAGTTATGCGAGTCAGGCAGAGGTGGGAGTCTGCATCAGTATATGTCAGTCACCTGCAGTCTCTTCAGCTAATGACTCAACCCTTCCAGACCCCACCAAACCTATACCTGACGTCTGTCGCATTCACTCTGTGCACATCATTCTGATACGAATTCCCATCGAGACACAACTGTTCAAGACTATGTTCTGCCTGGTTTCCAAAATGAATGCAACTGCAATGCTAACGTAGGCATGAATTATATTTTTACTATTGTATAAAAACATAGCAATAAGAAGAGAAACAGAACCGTCGCTCAAATAAATGACTTTAGATGCTTGTTCCTTATTTATGCTGAGCTGAATCTACTCAAATCTTGAGGTGTTTTTGAGGACAACTTAATGGTTTATATTTAATCCACATCAATTTGTAAGAACAATTATGTTAACTTAATCGATTTGTGTTGGGATGACATGGAGGTATTGTGTAGAAGCCAGTATTTTTAGTGTGGGTCTCCCACTTAAGACCCAATATCGAACTCTCTAAATGAAAAGCTGAATTTCCGTGACCTATAATGAATGAAAAAAGAGGCTGTTGCATTATAATATTAAGAATATCATTTGGCAGCATTAAAATAGCCACTGTGACAAGAACAATGACTCATTTACCTCAGATTTTGGAAGACAAATCTCAAGTACTTACTCTTTGCATGACTGCAAATTGCTCCCTCATATTTGATAGCTCGATAGTTGTTTTACATTTTGTTTTTCTGTCGTCTTTTACCACCCACTCTTTGGAATGATAATTTTAAATGCAAACATTTTTGATAACTAAACTATTATTTAAATTAAATGTACAAAAATTATATTATAATGACATGCAAGACTTATAACTTTGCATCGACTTGTGTGTGAAAGGAATAAAATGGAGCTAAAAATAGCCTAACCCTAACAAGAGGCAGGAAACAATACGATAACCAACACAGTTTTGAAAAATTTTGAGAAATGGGAACCAATATTTAAAGTGACAAACAGAAATCTCTGATATTACATAACTTGGATAAAATGAATAAAAAATCCCTGATATCAATGTCTGGCACAGACCTTTTAAAATTCCAAGATATTCCATGACCAACAGGACGCAGTTAGGAGAAAAATACAAGCAATCTGTTTACAAAACAAAGCATAATAAATAAATGAAAATATACTGTATAAATATATACAAAGTTGAAGTCAGAATTATTACCCCCCCCCCCCCCCCAGTTATTTTTTCCCCCAATTTCTGTTTAAGATTTTTCCAACACATTTCTAAACATAATAGTTTTAATAACTCTAATAACTGATTTCTTCTATCTTTGCCATGATGAAAGTAAAATGTTTGACTAGATATTTTTCAAGACACTTCTATACAGCTTAAAGTGACATTTAAAGGCTTTATTAGGTTATAGGCAGAATAGGGTTATTAGGCAAGTTATTGTATGATGGTTTGTATTACTATTAAAACTATTATCGAGACTATCAGAAAAAAAAATTATATATAACTTAAAGGGGCTAATAATTTTGACCTTAAAATGGTTTTTAAAAAATTAAAAACTGCTTTTATTCTAGCCGAAACAAAACAAATAAGACTTTCTCTAGAAGAAAAAATATTATCAGACATACTGTGAAAATATCCTTGGTCTGTTAAACATAATTTAGGAAATATTTAATAAAGAAAGAAAAAGTCAAAGGGTTTAATAATTCTGATTTTAAATATAGTAATACATAATTTAAGTAATAAATTATGAAAAAAAAGTAATAAATAAAAAAAAACCTGAAAGTAGGAAAATTTATAAAAAGACCTCCTAACAAAAAACAAACTAAACAAAAAAGGTAAAAAAGTAAATAAAATAAAAATACAACAAAACTGTACAACAGAAACAAAACATAAACAAACAAAATGCAATATGAAACAAAATACATGAAACTAAGCTGACCAAAAAGGCCCGTACAACAAACAAACATGTAACAAAAACTAAATAAAAAGACCATCAAAATTAAACATGAAACAAAAACAAATAAAAAAGCAAAAAACAACAACAACAACAAAAAACTATTAAACCATAAATAAAAAACACCAAAATTAAACAAAGTAAAATAAATAAACAAAACCTTCAAAATACCCCCCCCAAAATAAATAAACATTAAAGAAACCTAAATAAAATGACAAAAAAAAAAAAAAAAAAGAAATAGAACAAAAATCAATAAAAAGGAACAGAAAAAGCAAAACAATCAGCAAAAAAACACAACTAAACAGTGGGGAAAAATGAGCAAGAGCAAAAAGAAACAAATTAAAATCCCCAAAACTGAACTGAACAGAAGCAAACGCAACAAAGCATTTTGTTGTCAAACACCTTTCGTTTTAGTCTCACTCAAACATCCTGATATTATAAGTTGCATTGAGCTGATTTCCGACACTTGGCAGAGCGTTGTCTGAGGGCATATTGCGCTAGTGACAGCTAATCCCACCGGAGATGAAATCTGTGCTGTGAGTGGGTGTGCGCTGCAAATAAGGTGTTTGATTCCACTGAAAGAGATGAATTCTGGGAATAATAATCATAATAATAATTCTCGCACATGGTAGACAAACAATCTGATCTTATTACCAGGAAACCTCCGTATATATACAAGCAGAGCATTACAGTCTGCTTTGCTTGATAACACGACATAACTGACCTCTGATAGTTATAATGTGATATAATCTAATGCTAGTTACTTTAAACTTAATTAAAAAAATCCCCTTATAAAAATCTTTCACACCTACACCTACAAGTCAAAGGTGAACGTGTGAAAGTAAACAAGATGTAGATGTTAGGAAAGTGTAAATATTAACAAGGTTTCGCCTATTGAACTCTGTATAAATTGACATTTTCACATAGAAGATTATTATTATTAATATAGGCCTTGTGTTTGCCTCTGCTGCCCTCTAGAGGTGGATACAAGTAAACACAGCCACACGTTACACTTTAAAACCCACCAGGATTTATTAATATTCTTATTTTTTTTGTGCAAAACAACTGGAAATAAGTTAGAAGTCCTACAAGGCCATTAAAAAGTTTCCCGTTCCTGTGTTTTCCAACGTAGATTTAAAAAAAAAGTCTTAATAAAATGCAGTCGGTGGTTACCGGGTCAGTTTTGTTTTTGGTGTCAGCTGATAGGTTGTGATGGAGGCTGTGTATCCCGTGTTGGGACATCCAGCTGTGCAGTGGGTGAACCGGAGTGGTCCTGAAGGCCACTGGGAGTGTTTTCATGCTGCACAGCGTCGCTGAAGACAGGAGGTGATTGGTCTTCTTGAGAGTCCGAGCGGACCTCATCTGTGCCCTAGTTAGAGGAATAATCAGTTTAGCACATTTAATTAGCATCTCAGTAACGTGACAATGTTTTGTTTGCAGATTTTAGATCTTCCAGATGCTGAGTAATTCAGTTGACAACTTGTATTTAGTTCAAAAAGTTTGGGGAGTTTGTGTAAACATTTGATTGAAGACATTTTATTTAAAATATCTTTAATAATTAAAATTTTAAGTGTATTTCTTTCCCTCATTATCCCTATTAAACAAAAAAAAAAAAAAAAAAAACTAAAGCAAAGACAGAAATAAATAAAATTTAGACAATGTCTGTTCGAAAAACTAAAATAAAAAATTCTCTTTAGCATATTTTGGGTTTTTGTGCAAATAGTTTTTATTTTATTTTAGTTATTAATGCTTTTTAAATAGATTTTTATTTTACAGTTACTTTACCTTTTTAACAGCAAAAAAATGTGCTGTGCATCACCAAAAATAAATAACATAAAAATATTTCATATAATAGCACAATATTGCTGTTTTGGATCAAATAAATGCAGTCTTGATAAGACAAAAAATTAGTACTTAATATTATATGAGGTTGTAAATTGCTGTACAAAATCAGGGTTTCAGCAGGTCAAATTAAAGACTTTTAAAGACCATTTTGAATAAACTTATAGACTTATACAGGGCTAAACACTACAGATTTTTACTTGCCTTATCAAAAATATTCAAATGTAGTTATTTCTTATCCACATATATTAAATAATGTGGCAAAACAAGCAAACTCTGGTTGTAAACAAAATAGACAACTTTTAAAAACTGTACTGAACTAGATGTGTGCACAACAGTCTGTCCAGGCCAGTGTCCCCACCATAAATACATGGTGAACTTTTTAACAAATGTCATTGTGAGGAAGACATTTGAATCATATTGGTGTTAAACAAATGAACTATTAAACGTTCCATTGAGATGGATTGATGAGTGCTGGTCTGATTTAGAACACACTGGGATGCCTTTCGCTCATGTTTATCATCAGTGTTCTTTGGGATGCTTTGCTGCATTTAAACCCAGGCGATTTTGCAAAACGAGCAAAATTACCATTACAATAATTAATATTTTTACAGTTCTGTGAATGTGGGGTTTAGGGTTAGGGTAGGGGTAGACAGCATAAATAATACTCAATACCACTACTGTTTTTACGTAACTGTGATGGTTGGGTTTAGGGTTGGGGTGAGTGTAAACTTTAATAAAATACAAAAAATGGGAAGTTGAATAAATGGTAAAATAATTCTCATTAACTTCCGGCCACAGCCATATCCAATCTAGCAACAACCTTGCCTCGATGTATCATCTTCTTCATTGAATGAAAAAGAAACTAGGATCACCTCGACTGTTTTGCACTTGAGCGCCTTTAATTTATTGTAACTTCAGCAGCTTCGAGTACTTGAACAAAAGTGCCAATCTGATTGGTGGTGAAGTTTTTGATGTGGCGTGTCAAAACAAAAAAACAAGCATGAGGCGTTTCTTTAAAAATTAGGCTTTTACGCCTGGTGTTTTGCGTGATGGTGTGCAAAATCACATTAGCACCCTTTGTTTAGTCACAAGGTGTTAAACATCAACAAAAAATGCGAGCAAAAAGCGTTCCTTTGTGAACTGGCCTTTACATGGACATAGGCATTTTAAGACCTGTTTAAAATGATTTAGGACCTACAACACAATATTTCTGTAAATGTAAGACTTTTTAAGGCCTAAAATTTAGTTTTTAAACCTCTCAGACACCCTGGACTTTGAATACTCATTGAATTAATGTAACTAAATCTATGCGTTCTCACCTTTCTGCCATGGAATGCATGAAAAAGAGAAAACATGAATCATTTTTTGAACTGATATTCGTATAAGTGATTCAGCTCTGTTCTACCTGAAGTGGCTGGACCTCAACAGTGGGCCGTGCTTTTGCCAAGAGCACCATCTCTCTGATCTGGTAAACCAGGAGAGCGACCGAAACCCACGGAGAGCCGGACGGGACCCAGGCAGGTTTATTCAGATCCTCCTGCTCCTGCTGGTGTTGAGTTTTGCGGGCTGGAAGTTTGGGTTCAGGTCGAGCGGGTGCCGCCACGTCCGCTGTGTTCTGAACCAGATCGATGGTCGCGATAGGAACAGGGCTAGACGGGATAGGTATGTTCTCTGCTAGCATCTTGTCCTCTGTGGGGTTCAAAATATAAAATGTAAGCACACATTCAACATTTTTTTAAAAGAGATAGCTTGCAGGAAAAACAAATGTACAGTTGAAGTCGAATGTTTTTGTTCCCCAATTTCAGTTTAATAGAAAGAAGATTTTTTTCAACACATTTCCAAACATAATAGTTTTAATAACTCATTTCTAATAACTGATTTTTTTTTTATCTTTGCCATGATGACTGTACAAAATATTTTACTACATAGTCTTCAAGACACTTCTATACAGCTTAAAGTGACATTTAAAGGCTTAATTGGGTTAACTAGGGAAGATAGGGTATATACTGTAGGCAAGTTATTGTATAATAATATTGACCTTAAAATGGTTTTAAAATGATCAAACTGCTTTTATTCTAGTCGAAATAAAACAAATAAGACTTTCTCCAAAAGAAAAAAATACTATGGGATATACTGTGAATAATTTCTTGCTCTGTTAAACATCCGTTGGGAAATATTTAAAAAAGAAAACAAATTCACATGAGGGCTAATAATTTTGACTTCACCTGTACGTATAGAGTCATCCTTGATTCAAGTAAAATAACTGTTACTACATTTACATTTACATTTAGTCATTTAGCAGACGCTTTTATCCAAAGCGACTTACAAATGAGGACAAGGAAGCAATTTACGCAACTAAAAGCAACAATGAATAAGTGCTGTAGGCAAGTTTCAGGTCTGTAAAGTCTAAGAAGGAAAGTATTAGTAGTATTAGTTTTTTTTTTTTTGGGTACAGTTAGTGTGATATTCAGAGAGGCAATTGCAGATTAGGAAGTGAAGTGGAGACTAAATAGTTGAGTTTTTAGTCGTTTCTTGAAAATAGCGAGTGACTCTGCTGTTCTGATGCAGTTAGGGAGTTCATTCCACTAACTGGGCAGATTGAGCGTGAGCGTTCGCGAAAGTGATTTCTTCCCTCTTTGGGATGGAACCACGAGGCGACGTTCATTCACAGAACGCAAGTTTCTAGAGGGCACATAGATCTGCAAAAGTGAGAGCAGATAAGAGGGAGCAAGGCCAGAAGTCACTTTGTAGGCAAACATCAGAGCTTTGAATTTGATGCGAGAAGCAACTGGCAGCCAGTGCAAACGGACTAGCAGCGGAGTGACTAGATGCTGGTATAAGCCTAATTTACCATAAATGCAGGATAGGATAGACATTTTAAAAATAAACTCATTATGAAGAAAATGACATACTGTGTGCATAACCAAAAACACTCCTACTCTTACTCCTATTCAACCAAATGTCTGTTTGTTATACAACTTTAAGATTTATTTTTACTGTAAATATAGCATCCACACACCCCATTTCTTCTGTAAATAGTGTCGGTATTAATGATGTAAGATAATGCAAAAGGATATACAGTCAAAGTCAGAATTATTAGCCCCCCATTGAATTTTTTTTTTTCTTTTTAAAATATTTCCCAAATGATTATTAACAGAGCAAAGAAACTTTCACAGTATGTCTGATATTTTTTTTCTTCTGGAGAAAGTCTGATTTGTTTTAATTTGTCTAGAATAAAATCACTTTTTAATTTTTTAAAAAACATTTCGGTCAAAATTATTAGCCCCTTTAAGCTATATATTTTTTCGATAGACAGAACAAACCATCATTATACAGTAACTTGCCTAATTACCCTAACCTGCCTAGTTAACCTAATTAACCTAGTTAAGCCTTTTAATGTCACTTTAAGCTGTATAGAAGTGTCTTGAAAAATATCTAGTCAAATATTATTTACTGTCATCATGACAAAGAGAAAATATATCAGTTATTAGAAATGAGTTATTAAAACTATTATGTTTAGAAATTTGTTTAAAAAAATCTTCTCTCCGTTAAACAGAAATTGGGGAAAAAAATAAACAGGGGGGCTAATAATTCTGACTTCAACTGTATGTTGTTCTGTTACTGTCATGAAGAAATGTGTTTCCTCTTTTATCCCCGATTAGGGGATTTAAACTGGAAAAGCTGGAAAAGTAACAAATGTCTACTGATGTTGAGTATCTCTTTGCAATAAAAACTTGAAATAAATAAAAAGACAGTCTGCCTAAAATGATAATTGTCCTTTCAAAAAGCCAGGAAATCTTCAAAATATAAAGACATTTTTAATGAAACCTGAAAAGTTTTCTCAGCTTATTTTGTGGCATCTTTTAAGCTTGTCCAAGTATGGGGTTAAAAAGATCAAATGAAAGCACACTTGTTCAACATTTTTTAAGAGATAGTTAGCCTAAAATAAAAATGGTCCTTCCAAAGACATGAGATCTTCAAAACATCAATAAAGATATTTTAAATGAGGTTTTCTCACTTTATTTCAACATATTTGTTTAAGGTTTTTTTACCTACTGTAGAGCGGTGTTTCTTAACCACGTTCCTGGAGGAACACCAACCCTGCACATTTTCCATGTCTCCTTAATTTAACACCTAATTCAGATCATCAGCTCATTAGCAGAGACCGAAAGACCTGTATTGGGTGTGACAGACATGCAAAACATGCAGTGCTGGTGGTCTTCCAAGAACGTGGTTGAGAAACACAGACCTAGACATTGGACAGAAAGCTCAGGTGTCATTAAAAAAATCCTGAGGGCTGTTTACACAACATGAAAAACTGAAAACGTAAGCATTTTGGCTGTACATTTTCAACAGTCATCATCAGTGTTTTCTCATGTACATGTGTATTAGATGTTCAAGGCCACAAAATATTTGTAATAATGAACTGAAATAACAATTTGAAATAAAATCAGATTTTACTGAAGGATAATAATCAATGAATATGAATGTGGGCAGCACGGTGGCTCAGTGGACAGCAATGTCGTCTTACAGCAAGGTCGCTGGTTTTGAGCTCTAGCTGAATTAAAATAAACTAAATTGGCGGTAGTGTATGAGTGTAAACGAGTGTGTATGGGTGTTTCCCTGTTTGGGTTGTGACTGAAAGGGCATCCCCTGCGTAAAACGAGTTGGACAAGTTGGCGGTTCATTACGCGGTGGCAACCCTTGATAAATAAAGCTGAAGGACAATGAATGAATATGAATGTGTTGCTCACCTTTCTTCTCATTCTGGCCAGTGATGTACATGATTAATGAAAAGATGAGCAAAATAACAAGCGAGGCCATTCCTATTCCCCTGAACGTTTCGGCAACGCCTGAAAAAACAAGACATCCTCCAGTTTATATAGAGTACATCCTGGCATTAGTAATGCAATAAATCATTGAAGAAAAGTTAGCATTAATACCAAAGTAATTAACAAATATCCCGCCGACCATCGCTCCGCAGCCTCTGCCCAGGCCCAGATGGAGCCCCTGCAGGATACCCTGAGCCGATGTCCGAAGTGGAGGAGGTACAGCCGCGCTCAGATATGAGATACAAGCTGCCCAGACTGACGCATGTGTTATTCCTGTACAGGTAAACAATGCACAGTGTTATTATTACACATGGTTATGTTTTTTTTATTTTTTTTTATGTATCACTCCATGCTTGTGATAATTATTATGTTAGTAACTCTCATTATAGCAGTCATGCAAAAAAAGAGGATTTATAAATATACATTAATAAAAGGACAGATATTTGTGACTGTTCCACCCAATCTCATGAGGAAACGGAACTATTTTATGCATCATCAGAAAGTGGTAATTCCTACAAATTCATTCTTATGAAAATGTACGCTTTTTAAAAAGAAACATTAACCCAAACCCCACCGCTAACTCTACCCATCATTGGGGGATAAGAAAATCATACTAGAACATATGCAGGGCTCCCATTCTTCCATGAACTGCAGACTACAGGACTTTTTAAAGCACCATTAAATTTCAAATCAAGCACCTTTGTGATACACACCACCAGCAGCACATGTAGCGTTTTCACTTACACTTAATGTTTACATTAAAATTTCAGAGTAATGATGATGTTTTAAACATGCCATTTTCAAAAGTGTAGGCAGTTTTTAAACAGTTGTGCAAAAAAAACTTAGTTGAAAATTTTTAAATTTGTTAAATTCTATACTGGTAATATTCCAATGTGGTTTCTGAAATATTGCTAAATATTTCAGCATTTTTGTTCTATTTTTGACAGTGGCACAGTACAATTGCTGAAACAACACCATAAACAAGTTTAATTTCAAATTTAATTCAAGCTCTTCAGGACCTACATTTATTTTTAATAAGTGTTTTTAAGAAGTGTGGGAACCTTTAATAAGGATTTAAGAATTTAAGGTTAATAAGAATTAGCCACAAATTTAAAACGTTACAAATTGCTGTGAGATTGCGTTGACCATTTCCTTCTATGCACTCATATTTAACTTAATGTCTCTAATACTGATATGATCAAAAGAATAAATATATCAGCTCTACTGTTTTGTCAAATCCATTCCAAACAGCACCTAAGTGATAAACTAAATAAATAAAACAATAAAAAACACAAGTACACCAGTAAGAAAAACAAAATGAAACAAACAAAAAACAGCAACAATATTAAAACAAACCAAATAAAAATACTGAAATTTAACTGAACTTAAACAACAACACAAACCACGCAAAGGGCTGAAAGAAGTGAATTAATAAACTTAGCGAAGTTAAAAAACAAACAAAACACATCAAATATTCCGATTACTTGATCTGATGTCGATAAATAAAACACAATGTTGTTTAATAAGCTAACGATTAACTCCAGTGTGCAGTTATCCTTCAGTTCACAGTTACAAAAGTCTGTCCTGAAAACAAATTATATGTTTAAACTGAAAATTCCAGTACAGTAAAGTACAGGTGGCTAATATTAAACTGCAACAGACAGTGCTGTTTTTCTTTAAACAGATGAAGTCAAACAAAACAGTGTCTGTCCTGAATGTAAACAGACTTGATCCAGGCCTTCATTCCTATGTGTGAATAGCATTAACTCTTTAATGACTCTTTTCTTCATCATCATTTTGCCAAAGGAAAGGGTGGTGAAACTGACGTCAGAATGATCTATTGTCTTTTATGACTGAATTTACCACATTTTATTTGCTCCCTTCCCAGCAATGAAAACCTGATGACAGGTTATTCATACCTTGAAGTACTTCCATGGGCAGGACAGTCCAGGCGTTCTCCAGATACGAAATATAGAGGTAACGTGCTGTGTTACAGGCCAGGCCGATGTACAATACTCTGCCAGAGAAGAAATTAAACACAAAGTTATTACAAAACATCTCAACAACATGTATCCACTCCAAAAATACATTTAGTAAAAAAATAAATACATTTAGATAACTGTTTAGATGTAAGACAGTTGCACTTGAAAGTATAAATTCACTTACTAATAAAAATGACATTTTCATAATTGCAACGCATGCAAAAGCATAACAAAAACGTTTTTCATCTGGTTTTTGTAGTGAAATATAAACAGGGTGTGTTTTTGTGACTTTTACTAATTGAAACATGCTTTATTAAGATTTATTGAAGTCATGATGACTCATCTTATTTTGCTGTACAATAAAAAATAGTTAAAATTCAACCACATAGCTCATCACCAAAATTGTTACAGTTTATTGAGGTTATCTTTCAAAGCGAATCTATAAAGTATTAAATGATGTTGAAGAGGAAACTATAAATTTGTAGCCGCCTCTTACAAGAAATTGCATCACTCGAAAGGAGGTTAAGGGTGGGGGTCAGTGTGCGAATTATACACTGACAATCAGGGGGGTCAACTTTTTTCGGTAAGTTTGTAATTTATGCATTTATTTTTATTTACGTCTAGTTTATTATTTAAAGGAATTTAAGTTTTAAGGGTGTTGATGGATATTTAGTGTATTCTCTGATTGGCTTTTTCGGATGTTACCCTACAGTAGGTCAAACTTCAAACGTTATTATGCATCATTTGACTTTACATTCAGGCTAAATGTAGATAAACAACTATTTTACGAGGAAAAAGTCTTGTAAAGACGGTGCCTATCAGTGCTTTAGATCATCCAATTTCAGTTTTTTTGCTAGAATAGACAGATTGGCGTGATTATGCTTTCACAGTGATTTTAGGGGTGGTCAAATTTTATATTTATATTGTATATTATTTTTATTATTTAAAATACATATCAGAGCGAAATATTTCTCACTATTAAAGGACTGACCCCCCCATGCATCTTGTTTTGACGTCCATCAGAGAGGACCAAGCATGAATTAGGGGGGGTCAATCCCTCTGTACCCCCTTGTAATTCGCACCCTGGTGGGGGTGACTTATGAATTGATATTGATCTGTCAATCATTCAAATAGATGGTTTTCTCTATTATTTATTCAACTGCGAAAATAGGAGATAAAAAAAGAGCATAAATGTTCTCTCTGTAAAAACAGAGAGTGGACAGTGTAGCTGCTGTGCAATGCATTCTAGGCTTGGGCTGTTGCTCACAGAAAAAGGCTTTGTGCTCTTAAACCAAAGCAAACAATGGCTCACTGATCCCAGCGCAGACCTACAGGGTCGCATGACAGCGCTATGCACAAAGGCTCACTGATTCAAGGACAGGATCAAGTGAGTTAAAGACACAAGGTGCAGGAAGATGCTTTAATTATGATTCTTATTACTATGATGGTTTGATCCCAAAGCAAAAGCACTGATAATCTGAACGCCGACAGTTTGTTTAAGTAGAATTTGATGTTAGCATGTGGCTAAGCTAACAGCCTGATAAGCCAAATGAGAACAACAGATATGAATGTTTATACATGACCTTGCTTGGATTGACAATACTGAAAGCAACCAGTACACAACCACATCATGACTTTTGTAATGAATTCTGGTATTGCTTTATCCATGTGAAGGTTGTCTATGCCTTAGTGGCCGTTCACATAGAATGTGTTTTCCTTTCCAATGCGCTACTGTTTGATTATCTTACAATATAAACACACGGAAGTATGTGTCCGTCTCATTTGAAGCACCACGCACCATGCCAGGTTAAAAGATCATCAACTTTCACACTCAGCGCAGCTCACTGTCAGGTCCACAGAAGTGGACCAATCAGAAGAGCTTGAAGGTGGAACAAGCATTGCACGTTTCTGTTAACATGCACTCAGTGGCTGTGTCTGTATAGCCTTATTTTTAATGCTGTGCTTTTTTTTTTTTTCAAACCATTCCGAAACGTTGTGTCTAGCATTTTTAGAAGCAAAGACATGTGTGAATGAGCCCTTAGGGTGTACTCCCACTAGGTAATCTGCTGTCTCTGTAATAATCTTGTTACAGTTAGGTCCATAAATATTTGGACATTAACACAATTCTAGCATTTTGGCATATACACCAACACGATTTAAAATAAAACGAACAAGATGTGCTTTAACCATAGTCAGCTTTAATTGGAGGGTATTAACATCCAAATCAGGTGAATGGTGTAGGAATTACAACAGTTTGCATATGTGCCTCCCACTTGTTAAGGGTCCAAAAGTAATTGGACAACTGGCTTCTAAGCTGTTCCATGGCCAGGTGAGTGTTATTCCCTCATTATCCCAATTACAATGAAGAGATAAAAGGTCCAGAGTTCACTTCAAGTGTGCTATTTGCATATGGAATCTGTCAACTCTCAAGATGAGATCCAAAGAGCTGTCACTGTCAGTCAAGCAAGCCATCATTAGGCTGAAAAAACAATTGGATTGTGTTGGTGAATAGAGCCAAAAAGGTTTCGATGTCCAAATACTTATGGACCTAACTGTATGTGCAATACAAGTCAAACATACCTGCGTGGAATAGATTATATTTATGTATAGTCTGTTCATGAAAGTGCTTCTCTTTAATGAGGGGTACACATTTGGTACAAGGCAACAGTGCCTAATGTAAGTATGCCCTTATGGCCAAGACACACCAAGCTGACAGTCAGCTGTTGGGCAGCATCAGCCACATTGGTGAACGTCAGGCTAGTTTTTTTAGTGTGTTACATGTTGCCTCTTGTTGGCTTAATGTTGAAGGAAGTTTGCCCGATTTAGCATGTAGAATCAGTGTTGTACATAAGTGAAAGAGCGCTCAGATTCATCGTTTAGCTATGAATCAGAGCACAAGAACAAAAACTGAAGTGGAGAAAGCAAGCAAAGAACACAAGTCAAGAGTGAACACAACAGTCTCCACTTTTCAAAGCAACACACAATCACAAGAACCTTACCTGATGTGTCCTACTAGTTCGATGAATTTGTGGCTGGTGAAATAAGCAGCAAGTTCTGACACATGACTGAGGACAGAGCAAATACCAAATAGTGTTGTGGTTCCTGTCAGGTCCTGTAAATGCCAGTAAAGAAAAGTAAAAACAAATCCATAGCCAAAGCCCATGAACCAGGCCACGAATAACACTGTGCTGTACTGTACGCCGCACAGCAGTCGCATCAAGTCCCAGAAGTGAAATTCCTCGGCTTGGACAATTGTTGGGGTGTCCGTGCTCCTCGTTCCAGGAGAACCTCTAGGTTGGACATTTTCCTGTTGATTACCAACCTCTTGTCCTTCATTTGTATCATGGTGCTGAACATCAAACTTAAATTGGGTTGCCACGATCAGAGCGATTACCATTAACACGCCAAACACAATGAAGGCAATGTGATAGTTCTTGTAATTTTTCATGATGCACTCCATGTTGCCAATAATAAGGTTGGTGCTGGTGTGGTCAATCCAGATGCCAATGCAGAGCATGGCAAGACCCCAGCCTAGAGATCCCCACATACGCTGCAGTCCATATCTGTCACGGTGTGGACCCAGGTAGTGTAGTGTCACCTAGAACAATTCAAACCAACATTTTAGACGACTTCAGAGTTTCTACTGATTTAAAAGCTAAAAGTTAAAGCTAAAGAGTAATTTCTACTATAAGTTTCCAGATTTCTTCATGATTTATTCCTTATGTCCTTAGGGGGCTCTAACCCTAACCCTAGGAGCATAGATTTGTTCCTGATGTAACTAGCTGCAGTGCTACAAATCCTGCACAGAAAGGAACATGGCTTGAAAACATGTTAACACACAAAAATTTTATAAAACTAATTTTGTCTTTTGAACAGGTTTTGAAAGGAACACTCCACTTTTTTTGAAAATAGTCTCATTTTACAACTCCATTAGAGTTAAGAAGTTATGTTTTACAATTTGTTAATCCATTTAGCCGATCTCTGGGTCTAGCAGGAGCACAGATTAGACCAGAGGTTCTAAAACTCGGTCCTGGAGGTCTGGTGTCCTGCAGATTTTAGCTCCAACTTGCCTCAACACACCTGCAAGGATGTTTCTAGAAAGCCCTGTAAAGCTGCGGTCATACTAGACTTTTCTCCCCATAGACTTACATTCATACCCACGTAAATGTGTCAGACCGGAAATGCAAGCTCGTTTGAGTTTCGCAGTTCGCTGTGGTGCAAAGCTTAAGCTTGGTAAACTCTGACCTGTGAAATCGCATCACTTGACTGCGTGAGACCAATCGAGGATCAAAACATGACCTCTCTGGACAGAAATTTTAAATATGGACCAATTGCTCGCTTTTTCAAATGTCTAATCATATTGTTTAATCCCGCCCCTTATTGCAGCACCCTACGATGGAATTTCGCAAGCTTAAACTCTAGTGAGACTACAGCATAAGAGCTTGATTAGCTAGCCCAGGTGTGTCTGATTGGGGTTGAAGCTAAAATCTGCAGGACACTGGAACCCCATGATCTTTAACTTTCTTACTGAGTGCAGCTCATCACTATCAGCTCCACAGCAGTGGACCAATCAGAAGCATTGCAAGTTTCTGTTCACGGGCACTCAGTGGCTGTGTTAAGAGACCTGCATACTTTATGCTGGGCTTTTTTTAATTTTTTTTAATTTTACCGAAGCATTGCCTCTAACATTTTTAGAAGAACAGACGTGTTCAGTGTGATTCAAGCGGAAACATCCCACTTTCCCTTGTGAAGCCAATACGGAAGTAATTGAAACGGCAATTCATCGACTGGCATTTGGGGGCTGGCTGCAGAAACTCCAGACGTTCACTGACTGCCATGCTAAATTTTACAACTGATAAAATGTTTACAGCTTGGTACAAAAGATGTTTTGATGTATATAACTAATATTACCCTTCATGAGCACAGATTAGACCAGGGAGCATGATTAGACCAGGGGTTCTCAAACTCAGTCCTGGAGGTCTGGTGTACTGCATATTTTAGCTCTAACTTGCCTCAACACACCAGCAAGGATGTTTCTAGTAAGTCTAGTAAGAGCTTGATTAGCTATCCCAGGTGTGTCTGATTGGGGTTGGAGTTAAAATCTGCAGAACACCTCGAGGACTGAGGTTGAGAACCCCTGGTTTAGACTCTTACCACTCAAATTAACCAAAGAGCTTAGATAACTTTCATATTTAATGTTTGATTCTTTTGTAGTTATATTGTATACTAAGACCGATGGGAAATCAAAAGTTGTTTTCTGAGTTGATGTGGCTAGGAACTATACTCTTATTCCAGTGTAATAATCAAGTAACTTTGCTGCCACAGGTGCAATGATATTACAGGGATACAATGTGTAATATCAATGCTCCTGTAGCAGCCATGGTACAGCAACGACTGTGATAATGATACATGTGAAAATGTTTTTTGTTCCTTTTCTGGACTATAAACATCTCTGGATCATTGTTGTCTATGGAGGATGAGGGAGCTCTCAGATTTTATCTAAAACATAGGTCCCTACCTCAATTCCTGGAGGACCACAGCTCTGCACAGTTTTGTTCCAACCCTAATCAAACACAGCTGATCCAGATAGTCCAGGTGTTCAGGAGAATCTTGAACACCTTGATTAATTGGTTGCATCAGCTGTGTTTCATTAGGGTTGGAACAAAACTGTGCAGAGCTGTGGTCCTCCAGGAATTGAGTTTGAGACCCATGATCTAAAATATCTTAATTTGTGTTCAGAATATGAACAAAGGTCTCAGGGGATTTATTCCTAACACAAAGGTGAGTGTAGCTAATAACCGAATTTTAACTTTTGTGTAAACTAACCCTACCTAAGCTAATTTTGAAGAAAAAGCATTACGTACCGTATCTACAATTGTAATAGCTGGAGCACTGAAAAACTCGCCAATGATGATGACGAGCAGAATCAGGAGAAAAATGGCGTTAACCTGGTCCATGTTATACTCAGGGGGTGGCAAGTTTGGGTTGGTTGTGGTACTCTTGGTAGTGCTGCTAAATGTTGTGTTTGTGCTGCTGGGGGTTGATGTTGAGATGGACGTGCTTGGCTTGGGTTGTGTGGTTGTACTGGTTTGGTTAGTTTGTGTGGTGTTAGCCAGTTCTTCAGGTGCTGGGGTAATACTCAAGTTTGAATCTCGTTTGATTCGATGTTCAGAGATGTAGCCTGAAGATTGACCGGAGGAAAGGATGGTTCGCCAAGGGTATTGTCCAATCAGATCCCTGCGCCGTCTCATTTGACTAGTTGAACTAGTGTTGGGGAAGAATGTTTCATTAGAAGGGGTAGGGTGGACAGTTGGTACCTTGGCTGTCGTTGTCGGGATGGTCTCCTCTTTACATGCCATAATTGGGGGCTTCACAATGCCAATCCCAGCATTGAAAAGGATCCAGCACAACATTGAGAACAGCAAGACTGCTTTTCCTTTCCTATATCGATCTGCGACAATGCCCCAAAAAGGGGCACTGCAGAATTCTATGAAATATCGGATTCCCACTAGGAGACCACTTTGAGTTGGATTCATCCCCAGCTGCTTGTAGTACAGAGCAAGAAGGGGATGAAGGGAACCATAGGCGGCATAGAAGAACAAATAAAACACTTTTGACACAAGAAGGTGGCGGTTGACGCGTAAGAACAACCGTTCACAGCAGCTCATGTCGTGTTGAGGGGATGGAGTTGGCGCTGTATCATTTGGTACATCATTTTCAGGTGGTTGAGACGGTGACTGAATCTCAAGTGACAGGCGGTCAAAGCGCTCAAGGTGTTTCCTCTTCAGCTCCTCCTCATCTTCTGTTAAGATGGCCACTCTGTCGTCTGCCATCTTTTCTGGGGTGCTTGATATTTCTGGTAGGGTCAAAAAACATACAAAAGTATGGATTATTTTAAAAATGACATTTTCAATTTATATTGGATGCCATTTGTAAATAGGGTACTAGAGCTGCACAATATTGGAAAAAACTGACATTATGATTTTTTTTCTTTGCAATATATTGTGATATAAATACAATTTCACCAGTTTCACTATTCACAAAATTACTACTTTAGATTGATTGGGAGGATTTGTAGGGGAGAGAAATGTAAATATATTTATATGTAATTTATTCAGGGTGTCTATGGGGTCTTAAAAAGTATTAAAAAGTCTTAAATGCTACTTAAAAAACAAAGGGGATGCCTTTCAAAAAATATGGATGCCTCTAATGATCCTCTAACTCTATGAACACATCTGATGTATTTTCACAATGTGTGACCTTAACCACGGCATAACTTTGTGTATTATGTTTTTTGTATTTTGTTTGAATGTTTATTTATTTCTTTACTATTATTATTTATTTAATTTTATTTCTCTTTGCCTTTTTGCTGCTATACTTGTTTACTGATACATTTGTCTTTGCCCTTTTTTGTTTACGTTTGTATGTTCATTAAAACCAATTTAAAAAAAATGTCTTAAATGCTATTTTGCAAGGTATTAATTTTTTTTATTAAAAATTTTTTTTTTTTAATTTTGAATATGCAATGTATAGTTGTATGCTATAGTTTGCCTGAATTTAATCTGAGATTATTAGGATGCTGTGTAGTTTATGAAATTAATAAAAATCTCCAAGTTTACTGCAGTAACTGAGGCATCACCATTATTTCTGCAGCTCTATAGGCGCCAACCTGCTGAACTAGCTAAATTTAATAGATTTTTATTCAGTATATGAATAACCTTTCAGATTTGGATTAGTTTCTTACATTACAATGAAGTAAATATACTGTAAGTTAAAATCTCTCCAGTGTTTTGAGTTGAAACCTAAAATGGTTATAAATACTTAAATTGTATGGAAAGAGTCTTAAAAAAAAGGTCTTAAAAGATACTGAATTTCACTCTCTGATTCTTGTATGTACTCTATTATATACATTTCAGTGCTTCCAACAGGTTTTGAATATACTTGCGGTGGTAGCCGGATTAAAACACACCTTTTACACACAACATATGGTTACCTATATGCGACAAAAAAGTGATTTTTAACAATACTTTTATTTATTATACGCTATCTTTTCAATGGATTAACATTTTAAGAGTCATTTAGATCAAATAATTAATTATTTAATGTTTCTCTGACTCTTGCCACTGTGCACATGGTGTACTTAGGGTAAATTAGGCTTAAAATAATGAATGTAATTTATTAATTAAATAAAAATGTAATGCAAAAACACATACAACTGCTTAGAAATCGAAACCAAAAGCCAATTCCTGGATATTTTAGGAGATTTAGAAACCCCTGACGGACGCATTTTTAAGTCCCAAAAAGGTGCGTCTCTACAGAGCATGTGTGATTGTGTTTGGGAGTGTTGACAATTGACTGCACACATACAATGACAAGTAGGAAACATGTAGGGCGAGAGGAGATTTTCCACTTGTTAATCGATTGCGGATGTTTGGTTATTAAGCGAATACAAAAAAAGTGTAAAAGATAATGATCATAATAAAAAAATAAAGTGTCACCAATTATACCTGGGAGGCTCACCCAAGTAAAGTCTATGTGTGGGAAGCACTGCATTTATTGAACAAACAAACTATCATAAATAAACAATGGATCAAATGTTAAAGTGAAATAAACCACGCTTTATAGTTTTCGAGAGAGAGTAAGAGTATTTAGGTACAGCAATTGTCATATAAATAAATTCAATCAAATTAATTAGTGTGTGTGTGTGTGTGTGTGTGTGTGTGTGTGTGTGTGTGTGTATGTATGTGTGTGTATGTATGTATGTAAGTATGTAAGTAAGTATGTATGTATATATATATATATATATATATATATATATATATATATATATATATATATATATATATATATTTTTTTTTTTTTTTCAAATAGGGTCAATATGGACACACAAGTTTTACATTTACACATGATCACTTACTATAGTATCAAATTCCAATGCAAACTAAAGCTAATTTTTTACTAGCCATTTACTCCCCCACATGGTGTTTCTAAACGTTTCCTCTGTTGAACACAAAAGATACTTTGAAGAATAGTCATTGACATCCATACCACACTACCAAAAAAAACATGGTAGTTGATGAGTATGTTTACATGGACACTAATAATCTGATTTTCATAAGATTAAGACAATACTGTGATTAAGAGTCTACATGTAAAAGAGCAAATTATGATTATTCAATCTGATTAAGGTCATAATCAAACTAAAGAGAAATCAAATTATCACATGTGGAGTATGCCGATTTTAATCGCATTATTGAAGTGCAGTACATGTAAACACAGCAATCAAACTATTACCGTCATGTGGGATTTTCACCGCATTTTGCAACAGAATATTCCATATACACACAGCTGTTTGACACTATTCTCTGCACCTACCGAGTCAGTTAAGGACCACAGACACAAACACACACTTAAAAATGTGGAGTTTTTTTTTCTCCCATTCGACATGTGTTAGCACTTCCAGCAGTTCATACTCGCATCCAATATCTCGTTTGTCAAGGAGGGCATGCTTGAAATGTTCCTGAATGAAAGTGGAAGGGTCAAACTGCAACTTAAGTCCACAAATTAAAAATGAAACACCCGAAACTATATGAAATTCCAGAGGAAACGTAGATAGCGCGATGACACAATGATGGCAATCGAATTATGTGCTATAACATGAAAAAGCGTGATCATGAAAGGTCATTCAAAAAGAAACTCATGCAAACACCTTAATCATATTATTGTCATATTCAGGGGCGGACTGGGACAAAAATTCAGCCCTGGCACTGTAGCCCACATTACCACACAGACACAGCCCCATCCACGTACACGCATATTCCCTACTTATATTGGTGTACAGATGGTGAAATAATATAAGCAGTATTTAATAGATATTTAAACATTTAATGTATGTGACTGGAACAAAAACAACCCGTTGTCATTCTCTGCACCTCTACCTAAGGATTAAATACATACTGTCACCTATGCATCTATTTAATGTTTAAAGACTAGCTATGTATTCAAATGCCTATAGTACTACTATACATGTAGCTATAGGTTCTTTTGCATGTTAGACTATATTGCTAGTACAGTAGAGTACAGCAGTCTACATACGCTGAATCCCAAGTTATCTGCTGATAACGACATTTTAAAATGCTTGGGAGTTCTACGCTAGGCTTACAACTGTTAAACAGTGTAGGTTACTGTCAAAAATTGTCAGAATGGTATCAAAATTTCTTAGTATATCTTAGTATAATGACTTGAGTATGTATGAGTATATTTTCTGTTTTCTAATTACCTCTTCTACTGTGCTACTGTCCTCTGATGCAGCAGCCGAATTAAAACCAGTCGAGATTATTTCAGTTAATTTTTTGCATTTGGCAGCATCTGATTTTAGACCCCGTTTTTGGTTTCTTGGAGCTTTTCAGCACTGACTTTCCTTTATTTACCGTCCATCTCTGACAATTAGCTTAAGTTGCACTTACTGTATGTTTGACATTCTTGCCAGATTTTGGTTCGCATAACCTCTGATTAGGTGGGCCCCTCTCAAAACCAGCCGGCCGTCACCAATGGGCCATATGCGTAACATATAATTATAATAAATGCAATAATAATACTTATTAATATTACTATATTATAATCATCATCATAATATTCACATTTTGCAAGAGATAAAAGCTGACTGCTTGTAAAAATAATACATATTAAGAAAAAAAGAAAAAAACTGACCAGTCCACATTTAAAAACTGGTCCGGCCCTTCTGGCATTTGCCAGAATTGCCAGATGGCCAGTCCGCCCCTGGTCATATTCAGATTAGGGCAAATAATCTGATGACTGATGTCCATGTAAATGTAGTCAATGACTACCAGTTTCCAACATTCTTCTTAGTATCTTCTTTCATGTCCAACAGAAAAGTTACATCTCAAACAGGTTTGGAACAAGTTCAGGGAGATTAAATTGTAGTTTTATGTGAATTATCAGTTGAAGTTGTGTTGTGTTTTGATATTAAGATTTCTGTTAGCTTATTTGAGGATTCTTTTTATTAAATTCTCTTTGTTTTTAAGCTTTTTACCCCCCTCGGGAATTTTTATATGCGAGTGAACTATAATATTAACATAGATTTGCATGTCTGTTCTGATAGTTCAGCAGAGTTTTATTGCAGCAACAGAAGTATCCTATTCACAGTATGCGAATATTCTGTATGAATACCCAGATAACATACTACATTCTCCAAAAGAATCATACTTTCAAAACAATAACATCATGAGGTAAAAAGGCATTTGACAATATTTCACATAATGCAATATGTTTATTGGTGCATACTGGACATACAAAAAGTAAGTATCGGGCAGTGTATATTGGGTATTCATTAGTTACTAGGGTACATATTTTTTCATTTATTACAGGTGCATAACATGAGGATGTTTATTGCACAATGACGTCATCGAGGTTTATAACGCGCCTGTCTAAAACGTCATACTTTTACGGAAGTATCATAACTTCCTTAACTGCTTTGTCATTTAATAAAAGATAAACTTTATACTTCATTCGTTATTTAGTCTTACAACTAATTTTAGAAAGCATTTTCTTCTTTGTCTTACAAGAACATGGCCAAAACAGGAAGACCGGTCTAAAAAAAAACATCCCTTAGTCAAGTTATGCAGGAAATGGAGATGAAAAATACAAGACTCAGTATTTTGAATCGTTACATGTTTACAGTAAAATAGACACACACACGCGGAGTTAAAACAGTCATTGTTTATTTACCTGTAGCCTCGGCAGTTCCAGGTGAGTCGGTTACTTTGAAACAGTTCGATAATGCTGTTGGTTTTCGTCCATTTCCGATTATTATTTCGCGTGACGAACTGTGTTTTTTGGTTTCTGCCAGTCCAAACAGGCAAATTCCCCTTTATTTTAGATCCTGTCTAGGCATTTCTGTTGTTTGGTGGCGAGAATCCAGAGTTCACCTGCACACAAACTGACTTGGGGCTTACGTCATGAATAATAATGAAGTGCTGACGTTGCTCGGTATCTTATTTCTCTTTTCGAAGGCATGGCTTCTGAATAGTAATTCAAACGTGCTGACGTTGATGGACAGCCATCCAATCGTAAAGACCTGTAATTTGAATATCAAGTAGGTCGCTTCAATGAAAAGGAGGGCTCTTGAATATTTTACCATAAAAGACAATACCAATGGAGACACACAAGAGCTACCGTATTAATTAAATACCACAGTTTAGGTAAAACAACCATAGTTAAAACTATTGATCAAAACAATGGTATCGTAATGGATGTAAATTACCACCTGAAGGTAATTAAAAACATTATAACGCACATACTACTGTGATATGACAGGAATGTATTCGTAATAATAAATAGGATCAAACAAATACTGTTCTGCTACATCACATGAATTGGGCGTAGCTGTTTTACAAGATCAAGAAGATTCTTCAACTCCCTTTGTACATTGTTGCAAGCACTGTTGACAGTCAAATCGAGAATAGGCAGATCTGTTGTCCTCAAGCAACATGCTTTTTTTAGAGATTGGCACTTTTTTTAAAATGCTTTATAACTTTTGTTGCTATTGTAGGGAGTAGCATTTGCTGTTTTTGTTTACATCTTTATGGCTGAATAAATAGATCTTAAGTACTGAATTGCAGATTTTCCTCAGCCCTATTGCTTTATTAAAATATATATAATCATTATTATTTTTTTAAATAATATATCTGAAAAAAAAGTTTTGATTAGAAATATACATCTGCTTTCTGGATGAAAAAAAACAGATTTTTTGGTTGCAACTTGTACTTTGCCACCACTCAGGCCTTCATTTTACACCAATACGCAAAAACAGTTTTCTAGCGCCATCTTGTGTTCACAAACGAAACACCTATTTTGGTTCGTCTTTTTCACTTCGCAGAAAATTTACGTCCATTTCACGAGTCCAGGTAAGTAAGTTCATAAATAATATTTTATTTTCAGAGCATCTGCCATTCTCACAATACAGCTAAATAAATACACATAGCAATTCAATATATACATTAATTAATTTTTTTCTTTCTGTATATTTTACACTCATTTTTTTTTACTTGTTCAAACTAAAATGAGCTGAAACAACACAATTCTTGAGATTTTATTGGGACAACTTATTTTATTATGTTTAATGCACAAATTAGCTAAAAGTGTTAAGTTAACTTAATTGATTTTTGTTGGGATAACATGAATACATTGTGGAACCCTGCATTTCTTATAGTTTGCACCGTCTTTTGAATAAGACCGTCAACCTGAGTCATCTCATAGAAAATCGCCTTTAAGATCTGATATTTAAAAAACAGAGATCTTCACTGCCTGGCTGAGATACAATATAAAGTGGGTGTCAGACCAAACAAGAAGGACTACATTAAATTATAGTTTTCCGCGGCATTTGGAAATACATATACCTCAGTATTTTCAATGCAATTTGGCGCCTGCGTTTAAACAGTTTTGGTCTCTTTTTACACTTTGACAACCAAATAGATGCTTAAATCTATTTAACTGATTATATTTGAATTACATTACAACATCAATGCTTTAAAAAAGGGGCCACCAATCTCGGTCTTGGAGGGCCGGTGTCCCTGCAGGGTTTAGCTCCAACTTGCCTCAACACACCTGCCTGGATGTTTCAAGTATACCTAGTAACACCTTGATTAGCTTGTTCAGGTGTGTTTGATTAGGGTTGGGGCTAAAATCTGCAGGACACCGGCCCTCCAGGAACAAGTTTGGTCATCCCTGCTTTAAAAGGAACCTTATGAAATTGAAATAGTCACATAAACCTTTTACTGGAAGTTCATTATTAGCTAAAAAAAAACACTAGGGCTGCATCCGAAACCGCCTACTACTCAGTAGGTATTGCATTTGAATTTAAACGTACTATTCGGCCGTTAGAAAAATACATTATATCTGTACAGTATGAATGTGAAAAGTATGAATGGAATTCGGACGTACTACATCCGCCATTTTGTCATGGTCACATGACCTACCTGCTTCAGTTGTGTTGCTTTACTCCCCTTCATTAATTCTCTTGCGGGGATTCTCATGGGATAGCGCAGCGTGCATGGTATGCGCACTTCAGAATCTCGCCGGAAGTAGTAAGTCATCCGGGTACTTCTCGCATACTGATATTTGAATTCTATGAATTTGGACATGCTACTCTGCTAGCACACTGATTTCAGCATACTGTATAGAATGGAAGTAAGCGGTTTCGGACGCAGCCTAGCTGTGCATATAGCCCATTCAGTTAATGTTCACGTGAGATTTTATCATCTTAATAAGTAATCAGAGTTTGAGTTATTGATTAATGTATATTTTGTCATTCATTCAGTCTTGTGATCCACAGGACACCTCGCCGACTTCCGTCCAATGCTTTTCCTTGTTCTTCTTTTTCCTTTTTTTCTCCGCCATGACAATTGCCGCCACAACCGTGATGACCACAGTGATTGTAATGACCAGGACAGTAACCATCTCTGCAACACAGAGCTCAACCGCTTTAAAAACAGTGTGGTTTCCGTTAAATTCGTCGTTAAAGGAGTAGCAAGTGAGGCTGTCGTAGTCATCCAGAAAGAGCCGTTTGACGTTACAGAGCTTCTGGAAGACTCGTTGGAGATCGCAGTCACACCGCCAGGGGTTTCCTCGCAGCATTATGTGAGTGCTGTACGTGTTGAGACTCAAGAAGGTCTTGAATTGAATCGTGGAGAGGTTGTTGTTGGTGAGGTCTAGTTTACCAAGGCTGGTCAATGGTGAAAGTACCCCGACGTCCAAGCTATGTATCTGGTTGTGATGCAAATTTAAGTCTTCAAGATTTCGCAGCATGGAAAAGATACCATTATTGAGGATCGTTATTTTGTTCCAGTCAAGTTGTAGCTGGCGTAGCGTACTTATGGACCCAAACGCCCTCATTTTGATGGTGTGGATGGAGTTATGGCTGAGATTGAGTCTTTGTAATGAGTCCATGTGGAGAAAATAACTGCTGTCCACGCTGGTTAATCTGTTCTCAGCCAGTGAAAGACCTTGAAGGGAACTGAGACCCTTTGAAAACCCTTCACTTAAGGATAATATTTGATTTCGACTCAAGTCCAACCACCTAAGACCTTCCAGTAGAAAGAACGCCCCGTCTGCTAACATGCTAATATTGTTGTCGTTCAGGTAAAGGAAATGCAGTTTTCGTGTGGTGTTGAAGGCTCGTGGGGGGATGGTGTTCAGGTGGTTGTGGGACAGATTCAGGGTTTCTGTGAATGGTGGAAGAGTGATGGGCAGTTGGGTGATATTATTGTTGGAGCAGTAAGCACTTTTGAATCCCTCATGGCAGATACAGTCACAGGTGACATTGTGGCCCATGGAGATAGACTGGACTTTCAGCACCAGGGGAAGAACTAAGAACAGATGCATCCTGGAGGTTCTGTGGAAAAACTACAGGGGTTTGCATTATTAAGCTATGTCTCAGTCAAACCTACTGGCTTACAGATGTAATATTCCAGATGTTTAATACAAAAATCTTCATATTAAAATAATAACAATAAGGATACTAATTACACAGTATGTAATGAAATATGACATGACAGAAGTTCTGTATAATGTTTTACATATAAAAAAATATAATAAACAATAATAATAACTATTATACTTTACCATAATTAATATTTCTCAATACTTGATAAATGTTATTTATTTAAAGTGTTAATTAGAACCCAGACTCAAATATTTTTCACTATAAATAATAAATGAAAACTTTTCATTTTAATAATATTCAAATACAACATAATATTTTAATTTAGTAATTTAACATAGTAATTTTAGAACAATAATAATAATGATAGTAGTTTTTATTATTACTATAAAACATAATTATGCATTTATCCATTTTCTTTACGGCTTAGTTCCTTTATTCATCTGAGGTTGCCACAGCAGAATGAACTGGCAACTTATCCAGCATATGTTTTATCAATGGGAAACACCCATACACATTCATTCACACACATACACTACGGACAATTTAGCTTACCCAATTCACCAATAGTGCATGTCTTTGGGCTTGTGGGGGAAACCGGAGCACCCGGAGGAAACCCACGTGAACACGGGAAAAACATGCAAACTCGAACTATCGACTTTCTTGCTGTGAGGCGATTGTGCTACCCACTGCACCACGTGCCACCCCACCCCCCCAATAAAATAATTAGTATATAATCTAATCTATATCATTGTCTGAATAACTTAGTATTTAAATTTTTATTAACCATTTTATGTAAATGTGTTGTTTTATCTGAATTTTACCTAAAAAAAGTTTACAAGAATTATAATATTATTTGAATTTAAAATATTTAGTTTTTGATGCCCAATATTTTATCTCTATGTTCATTATCATACTGAATTGTGGATCCAGCACAGTTTTGTAAAGCTGTTAGAGGCTGTGACTCAAATACTCTCCATTGTAAATATTCGGTATGACAGCTGAGTAAACAAACATCCAAAGCTTGTTATACAATTACTGGTCAAGGATAGTTTGATATGTGCATGAACGGAAGCTTTTGAGTTCTGCATAGCTTCATAAAAATACAAAGTACAATCCATTAACAATACAAAGTGATCTCACACGTTGGCATATTGGGTTCGTTTTTTAATAATGTATCATATTGTGACATGCGTATCACACGTCCTGGACACAGATCTTATCGTAAACATCCTATCAGAACATTGCTCTAGGGTTTATTTCAGTTCTAAAAACTTAATGTCAACTTACATCATCAAAAGTAAGTATAAATCGCCCTTACCAGAGTTTGGTGTCTGTCATCAAAGGAGCAGCCAAAGGTGTGTGTTTGTGTCTGTGTACATGAAACAGTGTCTGGATCTGGGAGGGAAACGCTATTGTACAGTAGCAGCTGTTGGCAGAGAAGAGAAAAGAGAAAGAGCAAAGTGATTAATATTTCACGCTGTTAGCGGAGGGCACAGACACAGCGAGAGGGTGCAAACTGCAACACTTCAGGAGGGCAATTATGAATTTTACGCTTTCAGTACTTGAACATTGACACATGACACATTAGAAACAAATACCATGATATGTTTGGTGGTGTCATGACAATTGAGGGTATCATGATGATTAATAAACAACAATAGTTTCATCTCGAAAAGTGTTATGGCGGACAACTAATTTTATGTCCAGACAGACTAGCACACAGGTATGCAGTCCTACTCCTTGTTTAGCTCCTACTCTGATTACTCAAAGACTTGTATAATCTTAGGCTAAAATCTGTTGTGTTTGATTGTCATTGGGACGTGTTCATCAACAGCTGTTTAATGGCTGTTGCAACCAAATCTTCCTTCAGATAAGGTTCTGGCTGTGGCAGAAGTTTTCCAACACTTTATTGCTTGACCCCACTGGTCCTACACCACTCAACCCACTCCGAGCTGGGATCAAACTGGCGACTTTCCACATGTGTGTCAGTTGCTCTACGAACTAGGCTAAAGACCATAGCCTCCTCTAGCATCTGTCGCTAGAACACCTTTTAGAGGCCAGACGAGTGAGGTTTACTTGCATAGCACTTCACTGGCCTCTGCTACACCTGCAATGTGACTTCTGCTGAGACCTGACTTCAGCTACCGAATCTGATGACACAATCAGTACGACAACTTCAAACAACCACGAGAAATGTCTAAACAACATTTTGTTTTGAGATGTTGTGAGAAAAATGCAACATTGGCCATCCAGGACCAAGTTTGGACATCCCTGGACAAGCAATATTGACTCATTTTTTGTGCTTCATGACTGATTCTGACACATTTAGGATGTCGACCAATAAGAGCACAGAAGCTCTTCCTTGTACAGTTTCCAAACAAGGCAAAATGAAAGCAAGACAATGGGTGCGGCAAGGTGGAAATAGATATTGCAGAAAAGTCTTGCTGTCTCTGGAAATCTGTCACTTGTTCCACCTTCTTGATGAAATCATGTGGATCATTTAGGAGGACAGCAAATGATAATTGATCAGGAAGACAAAGGTTTTTTGACATGACAAGGAATTAGGAGTAACATAAACTAAGTGGCTGTGATAAGTAGGGTGGGGCAACAACATGAGCAGTACCTTTACCCCACAATGACCCTAACAGGGGCTCTAGGCAACAGTGGGACAGGGGTCTTCCTTGGTTGAAATTGCAGTCCAGGAATGTGTGCCGCTAAGGGAATTGCCCATAAGAATTGAGGCTTTCATGCCTATTTGAAGTATTTCTCCAGCTCTTGGCCTCAAGTTCCACAGAGGAGACTGAGAAGGATAAAAAGAGAAGTGACAACAGTAAAAAAAACAAGATAGAAGCAGGCCAGGTCCATTTTATCTCATCTACGAGGCACTGCCTTTTACTTTCATTTTGTTTTTAATCAATTTGAAATCATATTGCTGTCGTGGCAGACTTAGCATTTGTGTTAAAAGACAAATGAGGCCACAGAATGGAGACAGAAGTATAAAGAGAGTCTCGAAAAAAGTTAATTGTCTCTTGAACACACTGCTGCCTCCTGGTCCTCCACCAGCTGAAAGACCTAAACTCATGATAGGGTAATTGAATAAATTGTCAAATAGACTCCTTCAACCCCTAATTAGTCGGCAATGAGTTCTCAGCAGTATGTTCAGGAGCCTGATTTTATTCTCACCTCTCTATAATTCTCTATAAGTCTTCCTCCTATACCTCAGTTGCCATAGCCACTGTTACAGCCTACCTAGGGAGTAGAGTCTCATGGGTATCCCCCTGTCAGAAAGGGCTGATGGTGGTACATGTGATGACTGGGATATGGCTGGGAGCTTTGGGAGCAGAACCAGGATGTTTTAATGTGTGACACTTATACTACACACCTGTCCTACATAGAACTTCGATGACCATGAAAGAAGAGAGGGAATGAGGGAGCCACTGCATGGTCCTTGAAATCAGAGGAGTAATTGGCGACTAACAAAGTGATAGAGAAGTCCACATCCTTTTATCAATCTGTCTATTTACCACATCATGAGTGTACACTTGGACCTGGAGGTAGCAGTGTGTTCAAGAGCCTATTCTCATCTCTCTTGACTCTCATCCTACTTTCTCCTTTCTGTCGCCCCATCTGTCCCCAAATGCCATGCCCGCCGTGATAACTGCCCATGGGAAATGGAAGTAGAGCACAGGCTACCAAGGGGCACTCTTGGCCTATAGGGGCCATTGGGGTTATAGTAGTCAAGACCATATGGAAGTGGAGCAAGTCTGGTACCACAAGTGTTAATGAATGACAGTTCAACACCACACAAGCCTCAAGACCCATGGAGAAGCTAGAAAGAGGATAAAAGGAGAAATAATGGCAGTGAGGAACAAAAGAGGACCAGCCCTGGCCCATTTTAACCTTCTGTTTTATGTTGAAGTGACATTCATTCTTGAGGACCTACCGCTTACTTCAGATGGGTTGTTTATTTTGTTGATAAGTTTACATTAATCTTCATCAATTCATGCCTCCTTTTCCTTGCAACTATGAAGTTAACCCTGGGGTGATGGAGGGCATGTGGGTTAGGTGCTGCCATCCACAAGGTGACAGAGTAGATTTACTGAAGAAACTGATATGCCAGTGTATGATCCCATAGAATGGCGCATTATGGGATAGTCTTTTATACATCGAAATATCAAGCTCGTAATCTCCCTTGCATTGAAAAAAAGATTTCACCCATGAGAGCGGTTTCCTCTCACACGTCAATCTATACATCCCACCCATCCACATGAGGATGACAGATTTAACGAAACAAAGATCAAAGGTTAAAACCAGCTTATTTCTTTATGTTTGGGATATTACTAGAGGGATAAAACTGAAAAACCCTCGTTGAGCTCTGCATCTATCTTCAAATAGGAAAAGGAAGGACGGATAGACAAAGTGGGATTAGATCTAAAGCTCTGTAAAACCTCATTCTGACCTGCATATGTTGAGTTCTGAACATAAATGTTAGAAAGGCAGAAATAATATGTAATATTAAATATATACCGGGGCAGCACAGTGACACAATGGGTAGCACACACTCAAGAAACTCGCCTCACAGCAAGAAACTCATGGGTTCAAGCCCTAGCTGGGTCAGTTGGCATTTCTGTGCAGAGTTTGCATGTTCTCCTCATGGCTACCCTAATCAAGGGACTAAGCCGATAAGAAAATTAATTAATGAATATTGTATATATACAAGCCCAAATACATGTGGTAGGTAAATTGGTTAAGCTAAGTTGGCTGTTCATTCCACTGTGGCTACCCTAGATTAATAAAGGGACTAAGCCGATAAGAAAATTTATGAATGAATATTATATATATACCTTACAGTTTTTTTTCCCATTTTTATGTCACTAAGTCATGATAGGATTGACCTAATTTGTTTTACTCGTCTGCAGATTTTGGACGGTGAGACGAGGTGGGCCGCCGCTGTTCACCTGAGCCCCTCAGATCATGTAACCGTTCAAGTATCTGCTGAAGTAGGGTTGAGTTTCATCAGTACCTCTGATATAAACTACAGCTCTGACCTGAAACAGTCTTGTTGGTCCATTATATGTTTTTTGTTTTGTAAAGTCTATAGTATTTCCTTGCTTATTTTTAAAAATTATGAAGGAATTTATGAACAATGTTAAATACAGGGAATGTCATTATAAAACATTCAAAAAGACTGACTGACAGACAGATAGAAAAAAGAAAGATATATAGATGGATATGAACAAAGACAGACAGATACTACTCACATCTGCAGCTTCTAAACGATGGACGTCCAGCGTTCTCCAGCCTCCGGCACCTAGACTACAGCTCTGAGCAGAAAGTTTGACCGGAGGAGATTTGGTTGTGCCCAACTGAGCCTGGTTTCTCTCAATTTTTTTCCTTCACATTCGTCAATTAGTGAAGTTCCTCGCCACTTTCACCACTGGTTTGGGACTTGTGGAGCTGCACATCAATGGATTTGCTCTTCAGTGTTTGGACTTTCAGCAGTGAAATTATACCACACTGAATTGAACTAAACTGAACTTCAATTTACTACAACTTCTATGTTAAGCTGCTTTGACACAATCTACATTGCAAAAGTGCTATAGAAACTAACATGAATTGAGATAGATAGATAGATAGATAGATAGATAGATAGATAGATAGATAGATAGATAGATAGATAGATAGATAGATAGATAGATAGATAGATAGATAGATAGATAGATAGATAGATAGATAGATAGATAGATAGATACTCACGGTTGTAGATGCTCTGTCATCAGGATTCAGTGTTGTGAGTGAGACGGTCATTCTTGAGTCACAGGAGTGATTTGTGCTGTTTGCTGGATTAAAACACTTCATCTGGCAGTAAACACAGCAGGAGATGTGCAGCACGACTAACACACATCACACTGTAATCCTGGATTACAGGAGGGTCAATTCATTTCCATCCAATCGTTTTATTCTATTCTGTTTGTCTGTTCGTATATTTGTGTATTTCTTTCTGTTCATTTCTATCTATCTATCTATCTATCTATCTATCTATCTATCTATCTATCTATCTATCTATCTATCTATCTATCTATCTATCTATCTATCTATCTATCTATCTATCTATCCATCCATCCATCCATCCATCCATCCATCCATCCATCCATCCATCCATCCATCCATCCATCCATCCATCTATCTATTTATCTATCTATCTATGCTACCTGTCTTGTCTTTGCTAAAAGTCTTGTCATTGATCCCAGTTGATCATTTGGGAAATTGACAGAAAGTATATATATTTTCTGATGAATCATCTGTTGAGCTGCATCCTAATTATCACAAATACTGCAGAGGACCTATTGGAACCCGCATGGACTCAAGATTCTCACAAAAATCAGTAAATTTTGGTGAAGGAAAAATCATGGTTTGGGGTTACATTTAGCATTGGGTGTGCGAGAGATTTGCAAAGTGGATGGCAACATCAACAGCCTGAGGTATCAAGACATTTGTGCTGCCCATTACAATACAAACCACAGGAGAGGGCAAATTCTTCAGCAGGATAGCGTCCCTTCTCATACTTCAGCCTCCACATTAAAGTTCCTGAAAGCAAAGAATGTCAAGTTGCTCCAGGATTGGCCAGTCCAGTCACCAGAGATAAACATTATTGAGCATGTGGGGGGTAAGATGGAGGAGGCATTGAAGATGAATCCAAAGGATCTTAATGAACTCTGGGAGTCCTGCAAGAATGCTTTCTTTGTCATTCCAGATGACTTTATTAATTAAGTTATTTGAGTATGTATAGATGCAGTTTTTCAAGCTCATGGGAGTCATAATATTAATTCTTTTTCAACTGCACCATGACTTTATATTCGATACTGTACATAAATAATCATAATATAGACGCTTTTGCCTTTCATTTAATCCACTTCTGATACCAAATGATCAACTAGAAGTCAAGTTATTATTTGTTGTTCTTAAAACAAAATCTGTCAGTTTGTCTGCTGTTTGCTCTACTTTGCAGTTGAAGTCATGTAGGGTTTTGGGTTTTGGTAACTAGACGTAAATAAAGACAATAGGTTACTGTGAGGTTGGGTTTGGTATAGGTGTTGAATTAAATAAATAAAAACAAGGTTACTATAAGGTTGGTTTAAGGGTTGAGGTGTAGATGTTAGTAAAACACAACAGGTTGGACTTTGTGTCATATTCAAGACATTAAATAAATGAAAACTCCAGGAGGTTTGTACAGCCCACATGGAGCTCAAGTCCCATCCACTTAGATCGGACCAGCCCATTTGGAGCTGGCTCCAACCTTTGTTTATACCCTTCCCAGAGAAACACTGGTATTGGTGCAGAACATGCAGTTTACTTCTTGACCAACAGAGGTCAACACTGCTTCACATTTTAACATCACTGTGTTCGGGAGAAAAACAGTGGAGCTTGAGGAAGCAGTGTGTGCACAAAAACACAGACCACCCATTACAATCTGTTTATAGCAGAGCTCTAAAACAGCACCTCTCTCTCTCTTTCATTCTCTCTGTCTAACTGAGTCTCATCCAGCCCTCCTGTAAACATTCACTCTAAAAACAGTGAACATGAACTTAAATCATCCGATGCTAATGAGTCACAGGATGAATCAGACGTTTGGTGATGAAGTCAAATGTAAAAACAGTGGGTCCAGTAGAATGTCAGACTGAGAGCCTACACAATAATATTGTTGCAGATCATGGTAGAGTGATGGTATTATCAAAAAACAATCACTTAAAATTTGTCAAAATATAGAAAATGTTTTAATCAGGGGGTGGCGCAGTGGGTAGCACGTAGCAAGAAGGTCGCTGGTTTGAGCCTCGGCTGGGTCAGTTGGCATTTCTGTGTGGAGTTTGGATGTTCCCCCCGAGCTCATGTGGGTTTCCTCCGGGTGCTCCGGTTTCCCCCACAGGCCAAAGACATGTGGTAGCCTACAGGTGAATTGAGTATGCTAAAATTGACCGAAGTGTATTTGTGTGAAGTGTGTGTGACCGGATGGTATGTGGATGTTTCCCAGTGACGGGTTGCGACTGGAAGGGCTGGATAAGTTGGCGGTTCATTCCACTGTGGCAACCCTAGATTAATAAAGGGACTAAGCCGAAAAGACAATGAATGAATGAATGAATATTTTATTCATCCATTCATTTATTTTATTTTCGGCTTAGTCCCTTTATAATTACGGGGGCGCCACAGTGGAATGAACCGCCAGAAAATATTTTATTATAGACTTAAATGTTATAACTACTAGTAATATAACTAAAGCATGCATTAAATAAATAAAAATAAATCAATCAATAATTTCTTCAGGTAAAATATGTATATTAATATTAAATACTAATATTAAATATTAATAATTCCAAATATTTATATATAACAATGGGATTTTTAAAATATGAAAATAAGGCATAAAGTATATACAAATTAAAACCTGTATGTAGGCCTGTATTAAATTATAAAGTAGGTCACACTTTACAAAGCTTCCTTAGTTAATGTTAGCTAATGCTAATTACTAATGTAAATATGTTATCATAAGTATTGAACAATGCTTGTACAGCATTTGTTAAACAGTTTAATATTTACTAATGCATTATTTAAGCCAAAAGATATGCTTCTTAACATTAGTTAATGCACTGTGAGAGAACATTTTCATTTACTAACATTAACAAAGATGAATAAATACAGCATTATTCATTAGTAATTAACTAAATAATACAACCTTATTGTAAAGTGTTACCATAAAGTCTATAAAATAATACATAGTAACAAATTAATACGTTTATAAATATTTATGGAAAACAGTATGCTTAATATACACTAAAATATAATTTAAAAAATCACATTTTAATTTACAATATTTTGGCGACACGGTGGCTCATTGGGTTGCACTGTCACCTCACAGCAAGAAGGTCGATGGTTTGAGTCCCACCTGTCATTTCTGTGTGGAGTTGGCATGTTCTCCCAGTGTTGGTGTGGATTTCCTCCAGGTGCTCCGGTTTCCCCCACGGTCCAAAGACATGCGCTATGAGTGTGTATAAATGTTTCCAAGTACTGGTTTGCATCTGCTGAATAAGTTGGCGGTTCATTCCGCTGTGGCGATCCCTAATGCACAAAGTGACTAAGCCGAAGCAAAATGAATGAAAGAACATACAACTTTACAATATAATAACATAAAAAAGTGGTAATATAAAAAATACAGATCCAAAAATGAGTCCATATTAGAATAATAAACATGAATATAAATATATGCAAATTCATTATTTCGAAATATATGTACATTTTTTAAAAAACACTTTTATATAACGTCACAAAAAGACGTTCAAAAGTAAATAAAAAAATATTGCATTCATTCATTCATGCTGAATTAATAAATTGATCAGAGTCTATCCCACATCCAGTGTAATATTTGTCTTTATGTTCAATTAATGAAAGAAGGCTCTGTCAAATTCTGCTTCTTCACTCTGTAATGCCAAAGCAGCAGAACTGCAGTATAAGCAGCTGCGCATCAGCCGGTTACTTACACTTCTGCTGGTGGAAGAAGTTAACTGGGGCAGAGGGGATATAGAGACAGAGAGGATTGCACATCCCATGGTGGACAGACTGTCCAGTTGACCAAAAAAAAAAAGGCTAAGACTTTGAAGTAATGACATTGATGTTGTGAGCAGGAAAGCAACGAGCTCATCCGGTTGAGAGGGGGAGAGAGAGAGAGAGAGAGAGAGACGCTCACTGAAACAGACAGATCAGTGTAACACCCCTCGTGTTTGACTGCAGGCCAAAAGACGAGCCGGAGCAACAGAGAAAAAGGTTACTGGAGGAGACCAAAGCCTGGGTCCATGAGCGTCACACCACCATTCAAACTGAGCCGGCTTTTAAGGCCATGTGAGTGATGCTTTTAAGGTCGCTTTTACAAATCAAAAATCTAAAAGTGATAGTAAAAATCACCTATTGACATATTTATATTCCTATTACTTCTTAATATGAGGATTTGTGTGTGTGTTGCCCTTATTAAAATTATTCATGATTTTACTATAGTAAATATGAATGCAGTAACCATGTTTTTTGGTACGTACTTGGGTTTTACTATGGTAATATCATAATGATATTATGACACCACTGTAGGAGGGGTACCATGTTTTTTTATTTTTTTATTTTTTTATTTTTTAAGCGTTTGTGGCTTTAAAAACCCTGGTTTTGAGACCATGAATTTACTGTATTAATATTGTAGTAATACTATGATAACACTGTTTATTTGGCGTGCACTGTGGTTTACCCTGATTTTTGTATGTAACCATGGTTGCTATAGTAATATTGTAGTATTAGTCCTGTAGTAAAGCTATAGTAACTGTAGGAACCACGGAAACAAAATAGGTTACACTACATTGAACAACATATCTACAAAAAAACAAACATAATTTTACAACTGATAAGAATAACAAGCTGAAACTCAATACGCAAACAGGTAAACAAGATAACAGATGTTATAACTATGCTTACCCTGCTGAAAAATCCAGCTTAAACCAGCCTAGGCTGGTTGGCTGGTTTTAGCTGGTTGACCAGCCTGGTTTTAGAGGGGTTTTGGCCATTTTCAGGCTGGTTTCCAGCCATTTCCAGCCTGGTCTTAGCTGGTCAAGCTGGAAAATGACCAGCCAAATCCAGCTAAAACCAGCTTGACCAGCCTGGTTTAAGCTGGATATAGCTGGTTTTGGCTGGACTCCCAGCTTGGCTAGGCTGGTCAAGCTGGTTTTAGCTGGTCATCTCCCAGCCTGACCAGCTAAGACCAGGCTGGAAATGGCTGGAAACCAGCCTGGAAGTGGCCAAAACCCCTCTAAAACCAGCCTGGTTGACCAGCTAAAACCAGCCAACCAGTCTAGGCTGGTTTAGGCTGGATTTTTCAGCAGGGTAACTATGTTTACTACAGTAAAAACATGGTTAAAGTTTGGAAAGGGTACAAAAACAAGGCCAAAAGTATAGTAGCATGCTTATTTGTGGTGTTATCCACCTGTTAATTGACATGACACTTGACACTTTTGTCAATACAAACATCCAGAAATGGAGTATAAATTTAGCCAGATGCTAATACTAATAATGGTAATTTAGGCAGCGACTAAACAAAACAAAGTCAAAAGTGTAGCATAGTTTGTATTTTGTCTATTATTAGTCACTTTTTCTGAAATTATGGAATTACACAACACTGAAACAAATACATTTTTATATGCACAAACCCAAAAATGAAGTAATGGAGTAATGTATTAAGCTAAATGCTAATGCTAACACTATAGCTGCTGATGACAACAGTGTGATTTAGAGCAGCAACAGCAGTCCTGTACAGTAAGTCTTACATTTAAAAAAATATATATATAAATAATATATATTTAGATATTTAGGTTATTCTTACGCCAAATCATTTGCATAGTGTTTTTTTCCAGAAATTATGAAAAATGGCACTGATACAAATTCAGAAATGAGGTAATTTAGCACAATAGTAATTCATTTATTATTTTTGCTAACAAAAGGTATTGTTTTTGCAGAATGTATGCAACTTGACAATAAAGCTGACACAGTTTTTGATGCACAAACCTTAAATGAAGTAATGAAATAAGTGGAATATAAGAAGCAAGATGCTAATGAGAACATCTCTAATCCTAGAATATTTGGGCTATTCTTACATGCTGTGTTTTTTTTGTTTTGTTTTTTTTTTTGCTGAAATTATGTTAAGTGTCACTGAAACTGACACACTTTTATACCCAAAAATGAAGTAATGGGTTATAGGTAATATATACATATATAGCTAGATGTTGTTTACAGTCTACCTGACAGAAGTCTTGTTGTCAATTCCAGTTGTAAGAGCAACAAATAATAACTTGACTTCTAGTCAATCATTTGGAAAAGTGGCAGAAGGTAGATTTTTCTGATGAATCATCTGTTGAACTGCATCCCAATCATCACATATACTGCAGAAGACCTATCCGCTTGGACCCAATATTCTCACAGTCAAGTTTGGTGAAGGAAAAATCATGGTTTGGAGTTACATTCAGTATGGGGGCATGTGAATGTAATGGAGGCCAGCTAGTAAGTGCTGTGCAGGTAAACCTCACTCCTCTGACCTCTAAAGGTGCTCTAGTGACAGATGCTGGAGGCCATGGTCTTTAGCATCCTTGTTAGAGCAACTGTCTCCTATAGGAAAGGTTGCCCGTTCGATCCCAGCTCGGAGCAGGTTGGGTGGCGTAGGACCGGCGGGGTTACATGAGAGATCTGCAGAGTCGATAACAACATCAACAGCCTGAGTTATCAAGACGTTTGTGCTGTCCATTACATTACAAACCCCAGGAGAGGGCAAATTCTTCAGCAGGATAGCGCTCCTTCTCATACTTCAGCCTCCACATCAAAGATCCTGAAAGCAAAGAAGGTCAAGGTACCCCAGGATTGGCCAGCCCACTCACCAGACATAAATATTATTGAGCATGTCTGGGTTAGATGAAGGAGGAGGCATTGAAGATGAATCCAAAGTATCTTGATGAACTCTGGGAGTCCTGCAAGAACATTTTTTTTTGCCATCCTGTTTAGTAACAAGACTTGTGTCTGAGCAAAGTCAGACCTTACTGTCCTAATTAAATAATTAAAAATCAAGGCATATGTAGAGGCTCCTGATAGCAAATGATCAACTAGAAGTCCAGTTATTATGTGTTGTTCCTAAAACTTGGATAGGCGATAAGACTTTTCTCAGGTAGTATATATATTTATATATATATATATATATGAATCTATATGGCCACACCTATTGTTGTTGGATCAGGTTAAGGAACGGCACACTGAAATATTAAAAATCACACTTTTCCCTTAAGGAAAGCAAGAAAGTCTGTAAACCTACCAATCTTAAGCAAAAGCCAACAACAACAAATCCCTGACAAACAAAGAAAGAGCAATGGATGGAAGAACAGAGTGAAACGAAAGGTCACCGAGGACACAAAATGAGTCACGGGCAAATATTTAGATTCCCTCGACTGTCTCACATCTGCCTCCATCGCCATGACGTCACTAATCGACGGCTCTGACTCAAACCCATCTGGTTAGTTGGAGGAAAAACAGAGTAGATATCTTCTGTCATTGTTTACCTCCGAGGACAAAGCCCGTTATTTTTTTCCTGACGCTCTCTGCATTATTTCACTGATTCACTTGTTTATATCTGCGGTTCAGATTGAGTCGTCACACTACGTTTAGAAATGCTCTGTTTTGACCTCGAAGCTTGAATTTCTGTGGCGTAAAACTGGCACACAATGCTCCTGTGTGGGCGTAAAGTGACATTAGCAGTTCTTTCTGTCCCTACTGCTAATCTGGAAAGAGTTAGTATTGTTCTTTTGAGCAGGTTCTGCTCAAAATCGAGGAGAAAATTAGGTTTTTGGTCAATGTTTTATGCCTTAGCTTTAAAGCTAAGCTAATTATGTTCTAGCAGCTGCGCTAATAGCACGATAAAGAGCATTGAGTGGTTGTTAGCATGATGCTAGTAAGTGCCTTTATGCTCTTTAGGGTAATGCTTTGCTGGGCTTTGAACTAACCACATAAATTGAGGTTTTATTCATGCTTGTATGAATGTTGTGGGATGAGATATTTCAGAAAGATTGAAAGGTACAAGCCATTCTTGCATCGTTTTGCAGCACAGCAGTAAATCTGAGCTCTTTTGATTGATCCAAACATGGAGAAAGCATTAGCGGTGATGTGGAATTTTTGCATGCGTCACATTCAGAGAAAAATGCCAGATAACAGAATGTTATTTTTAATTTGTTGTTTTCATTTATTTAAATCAGAGACTTACTATGTTGCCAAGAATGGTGACAATAACTGATTTCCCGCAGTTTATGTGGAAAATTTTAAGGCGTTTTTTTTTACTGGAAATTCACGTAATTTGAGGAATCTATGTATTTTTTTTTATCAAACGCTGTGCTAGCATTAAGGATTACAATAAAATCTATCTATCAAACCATAAAATGCCCTTTTTTAATGAAGAATATTTATGTATATATATACTCACCGGCCACTTTATTAGGTACACCTCTGCAACTGCTCGTTAACGCAATTTTCAAATGGGCCAATCACATGTCAGCAACTGAATGCATTTAGGCATATAGACATGGTCAAGACGATATGCTGCAGTTCAAACAGGCTGTCAGAATGGGGAGGAAAGGTGATTTAAGTGACTTTGAATGTGGCAAGGTTGTTGCCAGACAGGCTGGTTTAAGTATTTCAGAAACTGCTGATCTACTGGGATTTTTACGCACAATCATCGCTAGGGTTTACTTGTCCATAAAAGAGAAAATATCCAGTGAGTGGCAGTCTTGTGGGCGCAAATGACTTGGTGGCCAGACTGGATCCAGAACGGCTAATAGATGATAGAAAGGCAACAGTAACTCAAATTACCACTCGTTACAACCGAGGTATGAAAAGAGCATCTCTGAACACACAACAAGTTGAACCTTGAGGCGGATGGGCTACAGCAGCAGAAGACCACACCCGGTGCCACTCCTGTCAGCTAAGAACAGGAAACTGAGGCAACAATTCGCACAGGCTCACCAAAATAAAAGATTGGAAAACTGTTGCCTGGTTTGATGAGTCTTGGTTTCTGCTGCATCATTTGGATGGTAGGGTCAGAATTTGATGTCTACAACATGAAAGCATGGATTCATCCTGCCTTGTATAAACAGTTCTGATGGCAAAAGGTGGTCCAACCCAGTTCTAGTAAGGTGTACCTAATAAAATGGCCGGTGAGTGAAAATATATGTGTTTATATTCATTATTATATATATTCAGTTTAAAAAAAAAATGTGACCAACGCTCAAGAAACATCAAGTGCCTGATTTAAACTGCCCAGATTGGTGACAATATGATAAGAACAAACTTTCTCATCGGCAAAACAAAACTGAGATCAGTGGAATGGGAGAACGACAGAATAATTTTGTTAGAATTAAAACCCCTTTTACATGTCTAAGCCCATGGGAACTATGAACTGCTGGATCGATTAAAAAGCCTCCTCTTTGAACACAACTTTCCTGTTTTTCTCCAAAAGTTTCCTCTCGGGAATCCAGCGCAGATGACTGAGAATGGGAATCGAGCTCATTGTGAATAAATATTGTCTGGGTGTACCAGTGCGCTGAAATGTTTACATCAGACTTGATGAAATCTGACATCAGTATTTGAATCCTCAAAAGACGCTGCTCATAATAAAACAGAAGCACTGATGGAAGAAATACAGAATTTAAATGGGAACATGTAATGATGTGGACTTTTTTTTGACTCTCTCTCTTTGAAAATTTCCCTGAGAATATTTAGATCTTGAGGGTCTTAAAGGGATAGTTCACACAAAAATGAAATCTGTCATCATTTACTCACTCTTGACTTGTTCCAAACAGGTTTGAGTTTCTTTCTTCTGCTGAACACAAAATAATATATTTTGAAATACGTGGACAATTGATTTTCACATTTTTTTGTTACTTGATTTTCCTAGTATGGTTGTCAATATCTATCTATCTATCTATCTATCTATCTATCTATCTATCTATCTATCTATCTATCTATCTATCTATCTATCTATCTATCTATCTATCTATCTATCTATCTATCTATCTATCTATCTATCTATCTATCTATCTATCTATCTATCTATCTATCTCACTCTAAAAAACAAAATCACCATTTGTTCAGCACACTGTACTTTTTCTGTCATAAATACTAAGAATTGTGAATACGAATTGATTACATAAAAATATATGTTATGTCAACAATATCCGCTAAATGTTATGTCTACATGTTTAACTGAGTTTTCTGGACAAACATTTTTGTGTTGAACAGAAATGTTGATATTTAAATAATTTGTGCTTGCGTGACGTGACGATCGAAAACTAAGTTTGTTTATCAGTTGCTTGAAAGAGTGGTGACACAGTGGCGCAGTTGGTAGCACAGTCACCTCACAGCAAGAAGGTTGCTGGTTCGAGACCTGGCTGGGTCAGTTGGCATCCCTGTGTTCACGTGGGTTTTCTCCGGGTACTCTGGTTTCCGCCATAGTTCAAAGACATGAGGTACAGGTGTCTAAGTGTGAATGGGTGTTTGCCAGTACTGGGTTGCAGCTGGAAGGGCATACCCTGTAAAATATATGCTGAACAAGTTGGCAGTTCGTTCAGCTGTGGTGACCCCTGATGAATAAAGAAACTAAGCCAAAGTAAAATGAATGGATAAAGTAGTAAGTTTGTGTTCATTTTTAAGTAAAATGATTAAAAACTCCTAACTGCTATGATATGCTGATTAGAACTAATTACTTATTTTGCAAATTTGAAAAAAAATCATCCACTAAACAGAAAAAAATGTATTGACTCAATAGCAGTTACTGTTGCTTCAGTTGATGTGACAAGAATATCTTCATTAGTAAAATACAATAATCAACATTGCATAAAGAAACTAAATTATGTTAGCTGAACAAAAAATTGTTACTGAGCAAAACTAAAAAACAGTTGTTGAGACAACTCAAAGTTCTTACTGCATCAAGTTGCCTTATTTTTTCTGTTTTCTCAACAATTTATTTTTTACAGTGTATCTATCTATCTATCTATCCATCCATCCATCCATCCATCCATCCATCCATCCATCCATCCATCCATCCATCCTAATGTATTAATTCAAATACTGACTGGAGCTTAAATAGGAAAAACAAATTGATACAACCCTAATAAGTATTCTGTGGGTAATTGTCTCAAATATTACCTTGTACAAACCAATGAAGTGTGTCTTTATCGAACGCCATGTTAGCTCATATTAAAGACCGGACGACTGCACAACACACACTCAAATGTCCCCGGGATGAGGTTGACGAATCGGTGCAGTCGAGTGTTAATGTCCAGAAGCCCTATCAAAATATTATGAGTGAGTCTTTCGCTTTTCTTCCCTTGTTTACATTTCCTTCAGGCGCTCAACCAATCAGGATTCTTACTCATCTGCCGAGTCTAGGTCACTCCATTATGAAGGTAAACAATTGAAAAAACAAACAACTGACTCGCTCACCGTGACTTATGTCCTCCAAGTACTGCAAATAATTCATCATCTTTGCCATACCTTCCAGTTTATGACATATTCCATCATTTCTGTTCATCCTCATGTATTTTCTCCTGTGAACACTGTAAATATAAACAGAATAATGTGAAGTGGATGGAAAGTGTTTAAACAAACTGACATTTTTTTGTTCCTAAAGTGTTGATCTCAGTTCGACATACAAACGCACTTTAAGTTGACGAGTAACATGTTTTAGACACAAGTTGTCTATTTTTGGTCTGCCAATGAAAATAGCCATATGGCTAAATTGTGTAACTGTGTTTTGTTGCTGAATGAATCATTGTGTTTTGACTAATCTGAAAGAGTGAATTAGAGAGTCACTCATAAAGGGATTAACCAGTTTTGTTCCCGAATGAATCATCAGTTTTGAATGAATCGATTTAGAGAGCATTCCAATAACTCACTTATAAAGACGGCCACTTGATTCATTTCTTAATGAATCTGTCAGTGTCAGTAGCTATGTTTCCATCCACCTACTCTGTTGGCTCATAACTGAGTAGAATAAACTTTTTATTCGATTAAAAAGATGCACATAAACTACGAAAGACTTTTACTGAACAAATTCCAGTATGCACATTAAGAAAAGTAATGTGATTTTGTTATAAGAGGTCATGTGATGATAAAAATGTCTGTGAATGGACAAACCAGCAGGCTGACCACATTGTGAAGCATCTGAAATGTTGTTTTGGTCAATCTAAAACTTCTTAGCCATTTTAGTATTAGTGTTATTATATTATTAATGACCCCCAGAACTGTCGAGAGTGTCTGCGCTCTGGGTGTTATGGCTTTAATCACCACCACACATTCATTGACTGTCGGCATCATCTTATGAGGTGCAAATCATTTATTAAATGAAGAAAAGATTCACTCAGCTTCTCCTACCGCAACAAATTCTGTTTTTACTGTTGATATTTGAAGCCAGTTAATCAGGAAGTGATGGTTTTGTTTTCTTTGACTCGTTGGATGGAAACACTGCTTTATTTGCACGTCTTTTATGCATTATTCCAGTTTCGCGCAATACATTTTATTTGCATTTTTAGATGGAAACATAACGACTGACTTTAGGTTTTGAATTAAGAACTACATAATACTTACTATTATTATATAATTTTACTGTTATAATATTACAAATATTTACCAAATCTTTTTTTTATTGTTTGTTAACATCAGTGATTTTTGAAGAATCCACTGACTGAATGATTCATTATTTAAATGAATTAAGTGAACGATTCAGTGACTACAGATAATTTCAATATAATTAAAATTTTTTTAAGGAAAAAGACGAATTGCAAAATATTAACATGAAATTGCAAAACAAAGTCAGAATTGTAAGATAAAACTCAATAATAAAGTCTCAATAATGAGAATTGTGAACAGTGTTGCCAGATTGGGCGGTTTTGAATTTGATTGTACAGGTAAAAAATGGCATTGGTGACTTGACAAAATTTTGGCGGTTTTGAAACGTAAATTTGATATGCAAATTATTCAACAAAACCTTACTGTGTGCTCCTACTCCATTCAGCTAGTAGTGACCAGTGTATAGCGCAAACCGCGTGGGAACACCAGCAAGAGGAGGTAAAGGAAAGTTGTATCAAAATCTGACTCCCCGGACAAATCTGACTCCTCTTTGAGTCCATCATGCAGCGCCTGCAGTTTTCGTTTATCATGACAATTTTATCAATCTTTTTTTCTGCAATTGACAGCAAAAACAAACATAGAAGCATTGTCTGACATACAAGCAGCACCTAATAATGTTCAAAAGAATTTAAAACACAGAATGGAAGAAATCTTTTCCACTTTTTGAAAGTAAAACATACTCTAATAGGTAGTGTAATCTACACAATAGTTAGTACAATTTGTGGGTGAAAGGGGGGAAGTGTTTCAATGTGATCCGGTTATGTTGTGGTTCTGTGACTGCCGATGTTGGTTGCTATTTGGTTAAATTATAACAGTCAAAGTAACTAGGTTAATTTCAATTTAAATAAATGTCATGTCATGTCATTTTCATCCGCTTATCCGGGGCCGGGGCGCGGGGGCAGCAGTCTTAAGAGAGAACCCCAGACTTCCCTTTTCCCGGACACTTCCTCCAGCTCCTCGGAAGGATCATGAGGTATTCCCAGGCCAGCCGAGAGACACAGTCCCTCCAGCATGTCCTGGGTCTTCCCCAAGGCCTCCTCCTGATGGGACATGCTTGGACCACCTCCCTAGGTAGGCGTCCTGAAGGCATCAGAAACAGATGCCTGAGCCACCACAGCTGACTTCTCTCGATGTGGAGGAGCAGCGGCTCTACTCCGAGCTCCGTCCTTGTGGGTGACAGAGCTCCTTACCTATTAGGTATTAGGTATCTATTAGAATGTGCCCTGTCACCCTGTGAAGGAACCTCATTTCGGCGGCTTGTATGCGAGATCTTGTCCTTTCGGTCATGATCCAAAGCTCATGTGAGGATAGTGAGAGTGAAAGAAAGAACGTAGATTGACCGGTAAAACGAAAGCTTTGCCTTTCGGCTCAGCTCCTTCTTTACCACAACGGACATTGATCGAATTACTGCTGCAGGTGCACCGATGCACCTGTAAATCTCAATTAAATAAAGCTATCTAATATTTGTTTGTGCGTTTGAGTGGGTTTTGGACAGCATTTGGGCTGGAAAAAGTCAGCTATATCTGGCAACACTGATTGTGATAAAGTCTGACTAAATCAATGACTCATTATAAAGATTCATTCACTGAATTGATCTTTTAAGAAAAAGAAAACATTAATTGAATCATGCACAGAGAATAAAATGAATCTGCAGTTTCGGAAAACCTCACAATAAATGTGTATTATTGTTGTGTTTGTGGTACATTATTAATTTCAGACACCTCCTAATATTTTAATGCTTTAGAGAAGAATCACTTTTTTTTTAAAATAATTGACTGAGTAAACATTTCAATGACTCACTCATTTGATTGATTTATTTTTAACTCATTGACTTCATTTGATTCAAAGACTTATTTATAGGCGATGCAGAGGCGGAGTAGGTAGTGCTGTCGCCTCACAGCAAGACGGTCGCTGGGTCACTGGTTCGAACATGGGCTCGGCTCAGTTGGCATTTCTCTGTGGAGTTTGCATGTTCTCCCCGCGTATACGTGGGTTTCCTCCGGGTGCTCCGGCCCCCACAGTCCAAAGACATACGGTACAGGGGAATTGAGTAGGCTAAATTGTCCATAGTGTATGAGTGTGTGTTTGAATGAGTGTGTGGATGTTTTCCAGAGATGGGTTGCGGCTGGAAGGGCATCGGCTACGTAAAAATGTGCTGGATAAGTTGGCGGTTCATTCCGCTGTGGTGACCCCAGATTAATAAAGGGACTAAGCCGACAAGAAAATGAATGAATGAATGACTTAATTATAAAAACAGTTTGCTGCCCCTGCTGGCTAACAAGTTGTAATTACTTTAAAAATACTAGCCCTAATTAGTATGTATTAGTATATTAGTATATTATATTAGTATTAGTAGTAATGAAGAGAGTACAACTAAAAGCCCAAGTTAAAAAATCTGCCATTTGAATTTGCGGCGAGTGCTTTATATAATTTCTCCTTGGAATTAAACACTGGTCATTACCGCTAAACCGAAGGAACATCACGATCCCATTAAACATAATTAAGATCCCACGGGGAGGGCAGAACGTCTTCCATGGCATTAAAACAGTGAAGTGCTGATGCCAAAGTTTGTACAGGTCAGACGGAGAAGCCACAATCGCTCTGTGCTGCTCCCGTTAGTGGTAGCCAGAAAAAAGAGGTCATTTACTAGCATTGTAGACGACTTTATACTACAGGGCTGGTGAATGCTCGATTCCGATTAGATGGTGAACATGTCATTGTCAGATAAACACACAGGTAAAGTAGTTCCGGGCAGGTTTTGACCACATTACAGTTCCAAATCACTATGCTGAATGATATCAGTTACTTTACTGTCAAAAATGAACACCAAAACAAACAAAAAGTTGTACTAATACTACACACAGGAGCAGTTTGAGGACAAAAACTTGAAATACAACACCTGACAGTGTCTTTTGGTCTGTTAACCATAGTATAAGTAAAATAATCTACTCTAACCTATTGAATTATTAAAAAAATAATACACCTGAAGTATAAATTAATTTTCTAATAATTCAATGTCACTATAGAATAACACTGCGCTTATGCAAGTACATTTTCTAGGACAGATGGACTGGCACTGGTCTTTGGTAAGGGGAATGCGGGCCATGGTCGGTCTTCAGGGACAGGGCTTTATTAATATTTGATTTTAGTTTTCCACTGTGTCCTGTGAAACGTGGCGGAGTGTGATTGTGACTGGACTCGTTGTGGCACAGAGACTCGGGGGACAAGCTGGCAGCCAATATTCACTTGACACACGTTACAGCTCCATCTCAGGAGACAGCGGCGTACAGTATAGCTGAACTCCCTCAGAGCATCACCTTTGAATTTCATGGTAAATCAAAAGCATGAGCCAGAAGAGTAGCTTCAATCTGACCTATTAAATGTAGACCTCTTTAATGTAGACTTCAATATACTAAATCATCATTTGACCAGTTCATTCTTTTAAAATCTGCGTGAAATCAAAATCTGAAATGCTTATATAGCTAGCACAGAATGCTACAGGATAGAGTTGTCTGACTAATTCCAAACTACAGTGAGTTACAGTAGTCCAAAATACCGGTAATAAAAGCATTTTTTCCAATTTTTTTTTTTAGCTAGAATATCTAGTTAGAATAGGTTTGAATGCTTTTAAGAGTCGAAACTGAAAAAGGCAGGATTTGACGACTGCATTTATCTGTTTATCAAATCTCAAACCATCATCAAAGATAACACAGATTTTTTTAGCCAAGGCTTCACAGAAAAGCTTAATTTACCAAGATGTACTGTTGGTGTAACCACTCTTGGAATACCATTGCAACTGCATAACAACCACCTAAAACCCCTTACCAAACAACCCAGCAACTACCTAGACGACCCTAGCAATGTCACATAGAAACACAATAGCAAACACCCAAAGGACCACAATAAGTAACTTCTACAATATTCATTCATTCATTTTCTTTTTGGCTTAGTCCCTTTATTAATCTGGTGTCGCCACAGCGGAATGACCCGCCAACTTATCCAGCATATGTTTTACGCAGCGGATGCCCTTCCAGCTGCAACCCATCACACGTGAAACACCCATGCACTCCAATTGCACACACATACACTACGGACTGTTTGGCTTACCCAATTCACCTATAGCATGTCTTTGGACTGGGGAAAATCGGAGCACCTGGAGAAAACCCACAGGGGGAACACGGGGAGAACATGCAAACTCCACACAGAAATGCCAAATGACTCAGCCTAGGCTCGAACCAGCGACCTTCTCGCTGTGAGGCGACAGCACTACCCACTACGCCACCAAGCTGCCACTCCTACAACATCTGCCTAGAAATCAACCAGTTGACCTTAGAAACTATATGGAGTGACGTAGCAACTGCATAATCACCACCAAGAGGATCTCAGCAACATAGATCAGGGGTGTCGAACTCAGTTCCTGGAGGGCCGCAGCTCAACACAGTTTAGTTCCAACTGAACTCCAACACACTTACCTGTAGGTTTCAAACAAACCTGAAGGACTCAATTAGTTTGATCAGGTGTGGTTAATCAGGGTTGGAACTAAACTGTGCAGAGCTGCGGCCCTCCAGGAACTGAGTTTGACACCTGTGACCTAGATGTATTTATCCATCTATGCAAACTACTTTAAACTGTCAGACTAGGCTTTTTCAAGTCGATATTGATGTCTGTCTCTGAAATCTACTTTCTAGATAAAAATATGTAATTACAATCATGCACATGCACTGGTCTGAATGTCAAGAGTTTGTTGTGTATAGCATATACTAATTGGCATTGACATATCAAGATTAACAATTAAAAAAACAATGCTGCTTATCACTCACTTTCCATCAGCTTATTCCCTGCTTTATCAGGGGTCACCACAGCGGAATTACCCACCAATTGCTCTGTCATATGTTTTACTTGAAGATGCAATCCTCAGTGCTGGGAAACACCCACGCACTCTCCCATTCACACAGTTCGGTCAGTTTAGTTTATTCAATTCACCTATAGGGCATGTGTTTGGAATGTGGGGGAATTCGGAGCACCTATGAATACACGGGGAGAACATGAAAACTGCCAAACATGCTAACCACTATGCCAGCCACCATGGCATCCCTGCTTAGCATTTAGTAATGCACTACACTGAATTGTATTGATTATGAATATCCATGCCAGTGAAAGTAAAAATACATATATGAATGTTTATGACTGTATTTTTTTTGTTGTGGTTGTTTGGACGTGGATATTTGTGTCTTCTCTGGATCTGTGCGAAACTATTTTCAGTCATGCACAAGGGTTAAAATGCGCAGTTCGTATGATGGAGGGGTAACTTACGGCCAGAATGTCCTGACTCGCCCTTGAGATCTGCTCCGCTTACACACACACACACACACAAACACACAGACCCCTGCTGGAGTGCCTCCTGCTGAGAGAGTGAAGCCATAATGGACGATACCGGACAGCCATCAACGACAACCAGAGAGAGAGAGAGAGAAAAAAAGAGAGAGAGAGAGAGAGAGAGAGATGGGAACATGGCGAGCAGAAGTGTGAGAGACACACCCCCGCTATATTTGACTTCCTCACATATCTTTGAGTCCCATATTGATTGAAATTTTACTTTCCTTGATCCTCAAGCAAACCATCCAGCTTCTGTCTGCTGTTCTCTTCAAGTCTTTAACTCAACCGTATCTTTGCCCTACTAAAAAACAACAACCAACAAAACAAAACAATATAAACCATCACGATTCTAATGGTTTACACTGCAAATACCATTAAAACATTATAAACCATCCACATTTAAGCATTAAAATCAGCGCATCTTTTCTAATGTGTTTTGGGACATATCCCATTAGGATTCATTGGTTTTTAACATACCACCAGTAGTAATAACTTTAGAGATGCAAAGTGAAAATAAAGTTTTAAAAAATTCCGATATGTTCATTAAAACATTTCAAATTCGACGGTTTTGATGTTTATTTTTTTTTTTCTGAAGGGATACGATTGAGCTGGAGCAGTGTTTGCAACTCTTGCAAGACAACCTGAAAAGCCAAACCCATTATAGAAAATTCTAATAACGGATGCAGGATATATCGGCGGCCATATTGTTATCGGCCGATAAATGATATTTTTAATGTTATTGATATCAGTTCGGGGTGTCATGATGACACAGTGGGTAGAACGATCGCCTCACAGCAAGAAGGTCACTGGTTCAAGCCTTGGCTGGGTCACAATTTTTTTGTGGAGTTTGCAATGTCCAAAGACATGTGGAATAGGTGAATTGGGTAAGCTAAATTGGCCGTAGTGTATGAGTGTGTGTGAATGAGAGTGTATGGGTTGTAAAATTTACCAGTACATTTCAATGGTTACTATTATGTTTTTGGACGTATTCCATTAGTTTATATTGGCTTTAACATGCCACCATTGGAAGGAAAAATACAATCAATTTGAGACCCAAAAGACCATTAGCTTTCCACTTATTTTGTACACTACATGATTCAATTCAATTCATGTGTATTTCTATAGCGCCTTTACAATGTGGATTGTGTCAAGGCAGCTTAACATAGAAGTTCTAGTAAATTGAAACTGTGTCAGTCCAGTTTTCAGACTTTAAGTTCAGTTCAGAGTGGTTTAAATTTTACTGCTGAAAGTCCAAACACCGAACTTCGCCAATTAAAGAAAGTGATGGAAAAACCTCAAGAGAAACCAGGCTTAGTTGGACACGACCATTTCTCCTCTGGCCAAACTTCTCGTGCAGAGCTGTAGTCTAGGCGCCAAAGGCAGAACGCTGAACGTACATCATTGAGAAGCTCCAGGTATGCGGGTGTTCAGGCTGGCCCACGGGATTAGTGCGGAGACTCGTCTGTCATTGGGGTCTGTCATCCTCTATGACCACCACAGCATCTGCTCAGTATACGGCCTGGTCCAGGATTATGGATACCTTTGCATCGTCTCTTCACAGGTCTTGGATCCCATCAGTGCTACTTTGTGTGAATCTGGAGTCATTTCTGGTAAAATTAGTGACATTTGAAAAAAGCAAACAAACAATTGTTTACAGTGAGGTGCTATAATTATCTTTACAGTTTATCTATTGAATGTTAAAAGACAACAAACATGTGGCGCAAATGTGAAGCTAAAGGTTCTAACAAATGGAAGTTCCTCAAACCAGAAGTACAACCCATAATTTGAAATGCAGTCAAGTGTAGGAAAAAAGATTGATATTCATACATTTTTTTTTCATCTTCAACGAAAATCAATATAACTTTGGAAATGTGGAAATCATACCCAATATTAGAACAACTTCTTTTAACATAAAAATTTTTAGTTGTTATTATCAATAAATTATTCCCCGGCATGCTAAATGGGGTATATGCAGGGCCGAAGCAAGCTGAACTGCCGCTCTAGGCAAAGGAAGGTCACGCTACCCTCAACCGCAACCCTCTCTATTCTGCCGCCCTAGATGCGGATATAATGAAGGGCGCGGGTGGTGAGGGTAGTGTCGGGCACGCGGATATAACTGAGGGCGGGGGTGGTAAGGGTAGTGTCAGGAACGCGGATATAACTGAGGGCGGGGGTGGTAAGGGTAGTGTCAGGAATGCGGATATAACTGAGGGCGGGGGTGGTAAGGGTAGTGTCAGGAACGCGGATATAACTGAGGGCGCAGGTGGTGAGGGTAGTGTCAGGGACGCAGATATAACTGAGGGCGCGGGTGGTGAGGGTAGTGTCAGGAACGCGGATATAACTGAGGGCGCAGGTGGTGAGGGTAGTGTCAGGGACGCAGATATAACTGAGGGCGCGGGTGGTGAGGGTAGTGTCAGGGACGCAGATATAACTGAGGGCGCGGGTGGTGAGGGTAGTGTCAGGGACGCAGATATAACTGAGGGCGCGAGTGGTGAGGGTAGTGTCAGGGACGCAGATATAACTGAGGGCGCGGGTGGTGAGGGTAGTGTCAGGGACGCGGATATAACTGAGGGCGTGGGTGGTGAGGGTAGTGTCAGGGACGCAGATATAACTGAGGGCGCGGGTGGTAAGGGTAGTGTCAGGGACGCAGATATAACTGAGGGCGCAGGTGGTGAGGGTAGTGTCTGGGATGCGGATATAACTGAGGGCGCAGGTGGTGAGGGTAGTGTCAGGGACGCAGATATAACTGAGGGCGCGGGTGGTGAGGGTAGTGTCAGGGACGCAGATATAACTGAGGGCGCGGGTGGTGAGGGTAGTGTCTGGGACGCAGATATAACTGAGGGCGCGGGTGGTGAGGGTAGTGTCTGGGACACAGATATAACTGAGGGCGCGGGTGGTAAGGCGGCCGCCTTGGTCGCCTCTATGGACATGCCGGCCCCGGGTATATGCACACAACACAGACTTTTCATTTCAGTCAGTCAGCCCCAGGGCTTCCGGTTAATTGTCATCCCATACAAAATCGAAACGTTTAAGATCTGATTTCTTTAAAAAACAGCAATCGTAAATGTCTGGCTGACATATGATATAAAGTGGTTGTCAGTCCAAACAAATAGCACTGCATTAAATTATATTTTTCCGCACCATGTCTTTAAACTATGGAGATTAATTCCACCCCAGTATTTTCAATGAAATTTCCATGTTAGCCTGTGGCTAAGACAGTGCCCGTGTTTAAAAGTTTTTTTCATCTCTTTTTACAATTTAACAACCACATGGAAACTTAAATCTATTTAACGGAATAAATTTTAATTATATTACAACATCGATGCTGTAAAAGGAACCCTATGAAATTGAAAATAGTCACATAAAGCTTTCACAGGAAATTCATCATTGGTGTGCACATAGCTCACAGGTGTCAAACTCTGTTCCAAAAGGGCCGCAGCTCTGCACAGTTTAGTTCCAACCCTAATTAAACACACCTGATCAAACTAATTGAGTGCTTCAGGGTTGTTTGAAACCTACAGGTAAGTGTGTTGGAGCAGGGTTGGAACCAAACTGTGCAGGGCTTCGGCCCTCCAGGGATTGAGTTTGAATCCCCTAACATAGCTCCTTGAAACTGCTTTGAATTCGGAAGGCAAAAACAGAAGCAATTTCTAATTAAAATTAAATAATTGTAAGCTGGAGACACGCTTTACTTTATTCACTAATCTCCAGTAACTTGTGAGCAGATCCGCGGCTGTTTATTTTGTAGCGCAATTTAAGAAAATAGTATCCGAGTCGCGTATAATAAGCGGATCTGGCAACCCAGAGCTCACTCGCCGCTGGAGACTCCCATTGATCTGAACTATTTTCAGCTCCCGGGTTTGTCTGCTTGGCAGAGGCGAATGTGCCCACAAATCCATGTGTGTTTGTGTGTGTTTGTGTTCGCCTGGCTCCTGCTGGGGAATAACATTCGGTTAGTAGACAAATCCCTCCCGGCGCTTATTTGTTTCATGCATTTAACAACGTTGGTTTTATATGACGGTTAACATCGAGGCATAGAAGCAAAATTGATCCTTATTGTGGACATTTTAACGCGGTGTTTGACCGCCTATTTCTATTTATAAAGAAGGTTTGAACGCTATTTAAATATGCACAAATAGCCTAACATTAATAGATAATTATGAGTTGATTTGCTGAATATTTAAATGATTTAAAATCGAAATGTTACAGTTTTTTACAATTGCTATGACACAATACATTTAACACGTTTCCTAAACTCTTAACACAATTAGCACAACATCCGTCTTCGTGGGCTAAACAATTAACACATTTCTTGTTGTTTTGACACAAAATGCATCCAGTTTACACAAATTTAAAATGCTTTAACTTCTTTTACACACAAGCACAACCAAGAACAAAACAATGTAAATTTACAGTCAAATTTACAAATGCTTTAACACAATATGTCAGAACAGATAACACCATGTTCTAAACAGAAATTATATAGGATAAAGTCAAAGTGAACAGCTGTTCTAATTGTGAATTGAAACACAAGTTTATTCCCTGTATTTTATTCAATTGCCAATGAGAAACAGCATATTGCGGATATATAAATAAATAAGTAAATGGCAAATGGTTTTGGCAGCTGAAAATAAATAAATAAAATAAATATATATATATATGAGTCTCTCTCATATATATATATATATATATATATATATATATATATATATATATATATATATATATATATATTTATATATATATATATATATATATATATATATATATATATATATATATATATATATATATGACAGCTGATTCCCATCTAGAAAGCACACTTATGTCTTGTTTTGGTTTTTCCAATCACATTATCATATGTTCTAATAGAGAACTCTTGAGGTTTTTGAAAGGAACATCAAAGAACTCTGTCACCAATACATCCATGTAAGATTATGCAATAAAGTCATTACTGTACTATACACAGTGTGTTTTGCAGTAAACTACTCTTTAAACCTGGAGTTCATTAGTACATACAGCACATATACAGTACAGCATTTGCATACACTGTGTCTAATTACTTTCAGAGAGTCATGAAGTTAGAGGCCAATCAAGTACCACATGAAATTTTCAATGTTGACAAGGTTGGGGATGTCGCCGTAGGAAAACCATAATAGGCCAAAGGGCCACAGTTACCGTGCCGGGCCACAGAAGATATTACTGTAAGTATAATGTGGATAAGAACATGTGGCAAAAGACCGGGCAGTATAGAAGATTACTTTGTTATTTTATTATAATTGTGGTGCTTTTTCTGTTTGCAGTGATGTCCTTCAGCAAAAAAGTCTGTACTGCAGAAATTCTGTGTCTGTATTTTTTTTTACATAAACTGTAAATTTTATGAAGCAATTTTTTTTCTTCGTTTTGTATAGAATTTTTGCCGTAAACGAAAGAAAATGCATGCATTTACTTAACCCAACGAAACAAAACTGTAACGAGACTTCAAATATAAGGGCAGAGCTGACACATAAACTAATGGAGTTTCTGTAATGTCAGCTGATGATAGTGTTTTTATTGTCAGTGTGTTCTGATTGACTGAATGTTTATGTTGGAAGAGAACATGTGTTAGTGTTTTGAACAATAATTTCATTTTGAAACATGATTGCAGTGTTTTGTTAGACATGGTGTAGTGTGTTCGTTTATTATTGTATTTTGAAAAGTAGTTTAGAGGTTTGATTTATAATGTGTGATTTTGAGCATAAAATTAACTGTTTTGCCAGTTGTGTATTTTAGGCGTGTTGCTGCGTTAAGAGTTTAGCAAACTTGTTAAATGTATTGAAAAAAGTGTCCAAAAACACATGGAATTTGATGGAAATATAGAAATTAGGCATTTTTCAAGCAAAGTTAATGCTGTTATAGTTAACTAAAATAACGTTGGTGATGAAAATAAACAGAAATATATCTAGATTTTTATACTATTAAATATTTTGTAATTTAATACTCTATTTTAGGGATATTTTGCATTTTAAACAATATTTTACATTTACGATTCATAATTTAATTAAAATATAGCTATATCGTACATTTTTGTTTTATTTCTGTATGCATGTTTTATTTTTTATTTTACTTTTGACCAGTGCATTTACAATTTAAAGAATGTGATTAATTATGAAAAAAATAAATATGCAATATCAATCTTTAAAAGTATAGTAATTGTAAATGTTAAATTTATTTTCCCCTAAAATACACAATAAAATACATACTAACCTACAATTTATTGAATAACAATTCTATTAAATTTTAGTCATAAAATAGACTGTTGCAAGCTTTGTTTACACCTTTCTATGTTAAACTAATATCTGACATATAATATAAAATAATTCCCATAATGTCAATTCTTTAATACAATATAGATTTTTTAATCAAATGCAAAAGCAAACATTGTCTGTTTTGTTACAAGTGAAGTTGCATCATCAGCGTCTGCATTCAGTTGTGATTTCATCTTTAGCAATAGTTGTGTCTCGTTTCTCCACAGGGGCTCTTAAAGGAGAACATTTCCCCATGAGAGCTAAACAACAGAACAAACAAGCACACGACACACACACCTGCAACACATACACACTGCTGGAAAAAAAACCAAGACTCGCAGATTTAATACAGTGAAGCACTATAAAGATTCCTGCCGATATTCTCCCCCTGAAAATGTGTGACTTAAAGTAATTTTAATGTCATATAATTTAATATATTTATCACATTTGTACACCCTCCCAAAAGAGATGATTGTCCAAAAATATTATTAATCAATTCCTTTCATTTTTATTTCATTGCAATATAGGCCTTTAAATAACAATAATAATTAAAATTATTGTAATTTGCATTTTTTTAAATAATAAAAAAAAAAAATAATATTATAAATTTTGTTAGATTCACTGTAAAAAATGCTAGGTTCCACACAATTGATTTGTAGGACAACATCAACTTATTTGTTTTTACAAATTTAAACGGATTAAACATAAAACAATTAAAAAAAAATCAAGAATTGTGTTGTTTAGTTAAACAGTTGTTTAGTTGTTTAGTTGTGTTGTTAAAGTAGTTTAATTTAAATAAGACAATTTAATTAAAATGGACAACTACAATCAATAAAAAATACAAATAAAATAAGTTAATGTTATGATTAATACAATCTTTGATAAAAAATATAAATATATAAATGTACTTGTTTTTAAATGGTTTACAATTATCTTAATAAATTTCCCTTGAAATATGTTTTCTGTAAACTAATACAATTATTTGATTTTATAATTAATTGATTTTATGCAAGTGCTTTTGCCTTACAGCAAGATGGTCGCTGGGTTGCGGGTTCGAACCTCGGCTCAGTTGGCGTTTCTGTGTGGAGTTTGCATGTTCTCCCTGCCTTCGCGTGGGTTTCCTCCGGGTGCTCCGGTTTCCCCCACAGTCCAAAGACATGTGGTACAGGTGAATTGGGTAGGCTAAATTGTCTGTAGTGTATGAGTGTGTGTGTGGATGTTTCCCAGAGATGGGTTGTGGCTGGAAGGGCATCCGCTGCATAAAAAACTTGCTGGATAAGTTGGCGGTTTATACCGCTGTGGCGACCCCGGATTAATAAAGGGACTAAGCCGACAAGAAAATGAATAAATAAATGATTTTATGCATCCATAATAGTTGTTGTATTTGTTATAGTTATATACATATGGTTATATTTAACTAAATATATAAACTACTTGATTTGATTAAAAACAGGGGCTTTCTAGCGTGTTTAAAAGAGCCCCTATTTTGTGTTTTTGAAAATGACCTTTCATACAGTGTGTAACACTCTAAGTGAAGTGAAATTCCCAGCTGATGCTTAAATCTGAAAGTGCACCGTGTTTAAAACTATTGATTCATCTGTAAAAAGTCAACTGGTTCAATTGATTTGCAGCAGTAACAAGTCTTTAACCGTGCCAGCTTGACATTGATATGGAACTCAAGCCCCGCCCATTTGCTGCACGTGCAGACTCGGGAAAATTTAATCCCCCGGCCCCGCCCACAAACACTGAAGAAAGAAAATAAAGAAGACAAACATTGAGGCAGATCCTGGCTGAATCATGTCGCGAAGAGGATGTGCTCTGAAGTGTGAGGGTAAGTAAGTGTTATTTTTCCTACCCAAGGATGAGGCTGTGTAGAGTCAGTGGTTAAAGTTTGTTTACAAAAATACCTCAGCATTATAGCCCCAGCATTGTGCTGTGTTTCTGTCATTTTTCTGACGGGTGCTTCAGCAATCTGCATGCTTACAACGGGGGATTCGCTTGTTAGGAGAAGGATCAGATAAGACTACATGGGACTTTGTCAGAGCTTGACAGGAACTTTAAAGCACACAGTTCATGGATCAGTTTCTTCCTCCATTTCACAGGTGTAGGTAAGTGCGATTAAAATGGTTGCCTCCTTGTTTTCTCTAGCTTGCAAATTATGTATTTAAAAGTGTTTTGTTAATTGTAATTAGCTTGTACTGTATCTGGTTAACTCATTGTATTCTCATATGGCATCTAAAATGCGTTGAAAATGCGACGCATGCCGCTTTGTTTACGGATTTAAATCATTTGTGAGCACGAGATCCACTGCCGCTTGTCATTGCTATGGCCACCATCAGCTGTACCTACACGTGTGGTGGTCAAGTTTCATAATAGTTCAGCTTTTGCCACTGTGTGGATTAATACTGAATGTGTGTCACGGTTTTTACTTATGGGTAAGAAAAGAGAAATATGCTGGTGTTTAACTGCTTTGCTTTAATGCACTTCTGTTGACCAATCACAACAGACTGGGTCATTGAGCCAATCAGAGCAGATTAGCATCACGCTAAGGAATGGTTTGGGAACAAATGAATCACTGAACGAATCACATAAGAGTCGTTGGGATAATTAAGTAAAAATAAATGGATATTATAAGACAATGAAAGTGTTTTTTGAGCTTGCATGCATATCAGCCTGCTGTCGAAGACCCCCAAAACCAATGGATGACCTTTTATACTGCATAATAGGGGCTCTTTAATTCTTTGAAATGTTTAAAAACAGAATATATAAATGAAAAATTGCAGTGATTGATTGTTTTCTTGTCATCAATAACGCAGCGATTGAGTCCATGTGTTGTAACGAACATTTCCACTGGAACAATCTCAACTATCAATTGAAAATCATGAAAAATCCAGTACTTTTGCACTGCATTAGTGCAATGAGGCTCGAATTACGCATGCGAATAAAACTCCCGCTTGCCATGATACCATCAACTTTCCTTCAATGACGTTAGAAATACACAGACTTATCGGTAACACGACTTGAAGGATACATAAGAAGTTTATCCAGAATCAAACATCAGCACACAATGGCGTTCACTCACCTACTTTCAGCGGCCTGTGTTGAATTACGATAGTGCCGGCCGCTTCTTTCATCAGCAGATCCTTACAGTAAACTCCACAAAATCAATAGCTGGAAAGAAAAGAGAGGCCGGAGAGATGTAGTTGAACTAATAGCCATTGACAGACTGACAACAGCTGAGAAAGAGAGAGAGAAAAAAGGGAAAAAAAGTGTGTCGTCTTTCAAGGGGATTTGGAGTGAAGCGGCCATGAAAACATTGAAAATATCAAGGTCGATGCAGCAAACTGTTTAACATCTGAAGGAAAGGTCAAACTTGATCCAAACTCAACTCATTGACTAGCTGGAGTGAAAAACTGAAGCCATTTTATGATTTCTTTAAAGGCCTGTTCACAAAAAGGACGATAACTGTTAAGATAGAGTTCTACAAATTGTTCTAAAAATGAAACAACAACATTAATAAAGAGACTAAGCTGAAAAGAAAATGAATGGGTGGATGTATGAAGATTGACTGGTCAGATGTGTTAGTAGCTCACTGAGGACGTTTGCTGGTTAAAAGGAAGATCCACTACTTTTGACACTCATAAATGATCATAAAAGTCCTCGTGCTGCATGTTTTAGGAGGTTTGCTGAAGGTGCCGCTGACGTAACGTGAGGGGCTTGTATCTTTAATAAACTACGACAGTTTGCGTATAATATGGACATGAAACAGTCCCTTAAAAGGGACGTCACAGCTTCAGTTTCGGCTTCATGTGCGTTTTGCACTCACACTATAAACATACCACGCCAAAGCAAAAATCGAACTGAGCTCTGGCACACCTCTTTCAACCGGGCTAGGGCTGGCCAACTCAAGTGTGCCTAGGCCCGGTTCGGAGCACTCACACTTGTCAAATGAACCAGGAAACTTGCCCGGGCACAGTTCGGATAGGCTAGCGTGAGTAGGCCCTCAGTTTAAAACTTTACTGAAGACACATCTCTTTGCATTAGTATACACATAAAACACAAACACATTTTAATATCCAAATGCTCTAAAGGATTGTTAGGTTGTATTAATCAGGGAAACCGGAGCTGGGAAATCTTTCCAAAAAGACTTTGTAATTCGGATGCCATCTACACTCATGTAAAGCTTGTCCACATGTACATGTAGAGTTTTCCCTGATTTCACTTTTAAAAAACCTCCATCCACATGACAACACAAAAACACACCGTGGTGCATGTTATAGGCACACTGAACCAACAAGCAGAGATCATGAGACTTAAGAATTAAGTATTTTCGAAAGTAGATTACAAGTCAGTTGTAAATTGCAAATGTGAGAACAGAGGCGGATTTCCATCCTGCAGTCGAACGACATGGAATACGTGTTGCGCTTGTTGTGAACATTTTAAATTTGTCTAATTCACATCTTCCACATTTGGTGTGAACCCAGCCGTGTTGACCAATCAGAAAAAAGAAAACAGCACGCACGCTGATGTCATGAGGCCAAACTTCCAGCTGTAGGGTCCACATGACCCCACTGTACCCAGAGTTTCAGAGAATCTTCACCTTGGTCAGATTTCTTAGAATGTTTCAGTTTTGGTCACCTGATACTGATTTTCGTGTGGACAGGCCTTAGTCTGTCTGTTTCTCCCCATCCAGAAATTCATATCATCATGGACCTGGCCTGTATCCTGAGCAGATGCTGTTGTGGTCATCGATGAGTCGAGGAAAAGACCCCAGTGATAGTCGAGTCTCTGCATTTTTCCTATGAGCTAGTCTGAACATCCACTGGTGACCTAATCAGACTTACAGCTTCTCCATGACAAATGTCCAGCATTCTCAAGCTTCTAATGTCCGGACTGTAGCTCTACATAACACGTTTGGCAAGAGGAGAAATCGTTGTGCCCAACTGAGCCTGGTGTCCTTTAAGAATTTTTTTCCTTCTTCACTTCCATCAGCTGGTGAAGTTTGGTTCCTAGCCATTGTCGTCTCAGACTTTCTTGGTTGACACATTTGGAGCTGCTCTAGAGCATTGGTGGAGTTGCTCTTTAGTGTTATGCCTTTCAGCAGTGACATTTGCATTACACTAATCTGACCTAAACTTAAGAGTGACGAAATTTCAAAGGAGTATACAAAACTTAGAACTACATCATCATTAACCTAGAACTACACCAGCATCCTACACAACTCTCCTGCCTGCCTGAATTGCTGGAATGTTCAACAGTTTAAAATATTTTGGCTTTTACTCAATTCATCTATGTTAATTTTGTAACACAATCTACATTGCAAAAGTGCCCAAGATATAGTTTGAAAAACTAGTTCTTTCGTGTAAATGGGCTATATGCACAGCTATTCATTTTCAGCCAATGCTAAACTTCCGGTGAAAGGTTTAAATAGGTATCCTCAATTTCATTAGGTCCCTTTTACAGCATTGAAGCTGTAATGTAATTGAAATACAATCAGGTACTGTAAATAGACTTACAGTTGAAGGCAGAATTATTAGCCCCCCTTTGATTTTTATTTATTTTTTTTAAATATTTCCCAAATGATGTTTAATAGAGCAAGGACATTTTCACAGTATGTCTGATAATGTTTTTTTTTTTATTTTGGAGAAAGTATTATTTGTTTTATTTCGGCTTGAATAAAAGCAGTTTTTAATTTTTTAAAAGCCATTTTAAGGTCATCATCCCCTTTAAGCTATATATTTTTCGATAGTCTACAGAACAAACCATCGTTAGACAACAACTTGCCTAATTACCCTAACCTGCCTAGTTAACCTGATTAACCTGATTAAGCCTTTAAATGTCACTTTAAGCTGTGTAGAAGTGTCTTGAAAAATATGTAGTCAAATATTATTTACTGTCATCATGGCAAAGATAAAAGAAAGCAGTTATTAGAAATGAGTTATTAAAACTATTATGTTTAGAAATGTGTCAAAAAATCTGGGGGGGGCGGGTAGTGGTGGGGGGCTAATAATTCTGACTTCAAGTGTAAGCATCCATTTAGTGGTACAAGTATAAAACGAGATGAAAGACAAACTCTAGTGCCATGATTGGCAGCATGTTAGCGCAGAAACTCCATTGAAAATACTGGGGTAAATTAAATTTCCATATTTTAAAGACCTGGGGTCCGTTCTTTGTACCTCGCTTAAATGATCTAAGATTATTTGGCAGATCCTGGATCTGTTAATCTTGATAACTGATCTCTCGCTAATTTGGTTCTTCAAACAAGTTCGCGAATCAGATTAGAATGTCTGGATAAACTGATCTGAGATCGCTGCGTGTGTTGTGAAGGACAGATCTATCGATCCTCGAAATCATGATCAGCAATGCAACGATTGGCTGACGGCACAGCAGCGTAATGACATCATCTGATTAATATTCAATTATCCATGTGAGCAAAATTACATCAAATTAGCAGTAAACGGCTTGTTAAATATGACACGCAATAACCTTCCACATTTGTTGTGAGCTGCAGGCTTTACACTTTCATGCGTCAAGAGTATTCATCATGTATTTCAATGCAAATCAATGTATTTAGTTCTACATTTAGAAAAGATTTTCTTTATTATAACTATTTCTTTAGAATAACTGGTTGTTTACAAAAGCATTTTCATATTGGTAAAGGCGTCTGCAACTTTTGTAAAGCATCAAATCACTGCCATATTAACTGCCGAAACATGTTTATGACTGCATAAATGTATTATTGCTTTAAAAAAAAAGTCACATATTGTGCATGTTTATTATACACAATTTGTACTAAAGCAATCTAAAAAGTTCATATCAAAGTTTTCTCTGTGCACCACCAGGTGGCAGTCTTTGTACTTTCATTTCGAGAGTGCAGATTGCATAAGTTTTATTAATATGTATAACTTTATTTATTTTATTAATGACTATAACTTTATATATATAGTTTAAAAATATGTACCATTTTCCCAAGTGTATATAACTACTACTGTAAGAAAATATCAGAATTCGGAACATACTTTCTGTATTATCTTTGCTCGAACTGAGCCGATCTAATCCTGTTTTTATGAATTGAACCTGCTCCCGATCAGGTTTGAGCTAGCAGATCTGTTGCTATGACAACAACTCTCGGATCAGCTTTGAAGAACGAAACGATCCTGGATCGTGTCAAATCGTCAATATCCAAATCCAGCTAACTGAGTAATCCACGTACGAAGAACGGACCCCTGGCATGGACAAATGGAATTGAATGCAGAGCTTTTTCCTAGTCTCATAGCCACTTTATATTGTTTATATCAATTAGACAGTGAAGATCACTGATTTTTAAAGAAATCAGATCTTAAACGTGGCGATTTTGTAATGGCACGATAGATCACTGGAAGCGCTTGGTCTGGCTTGGGTTTTGGATTTTCACAGCATGATTTATTACTGATGAACATTAAACAGCTAGCATTTTTAGCACTGCTAGGATTGTTGACACTTAACTCTTATTAGGAGTTAAGGTTTAGACCAAGTCCAACTAATGGTGAAAACAGCCCAAATGTCTTTTCTTTGAAAGAAAAGTGCGTGCTGATAGCGCAGTTTAGTCCAGAACTAAACCTAATTTATGTCTGGGAAACTGGCTTTGTTTGCGGTGTGTAAATTTATTGGCTAACAAAACTATAAATAGACGTGCAACATTGTTAACACATCATGAAGAGACGCCAGGCCTGGGAAAGCCAAGGCATTGTAGAAACGCTGTAAATGAACTGCAGGATGACAACAAACAGTTGAAATCTTCGGTTCTCTCTGTTTTTTGGGGTGTGTTGCAGAGACGTGACAGACAGCCTTGCGTGAGAGTCAAGCGGACAGCGAACAGGAGCCCGCGGGTTCCCGGAGAGGAGATGACTCCACTCATCTGCACTTCCAAACATGAGCAGACACCTCAGTCTGGGGCCAGAGCCAGACGGCCAGAGAGAAAGACAACATCCTTTCACAGAAAATACTGCGGTGATACCATGGTATCAGATAGCAATAATGATAGCTTGATAAATTCCACTATTTTACATGATTACCCTGAGGTAAACTGAGGAATACTATGTTATTACTAGAGATTTTACAAATAGCAACCTTGAAAATGAAAATTAACCATGGTTTCATGTAGTAAAATTGTTGTAGCCATGTTGTTTTTAGAGTATTAACTTCTATTTGTATAACCAGAGTTTTAACACAAATACCATGTTACCATGTAAAACAACAGTTAATTTGTGATTAGCGCTAACCCCAAATTAACCATAGTTTTTCAACACCAACCATAGTATTACCTTGGTATTTGCAGGAAAAGTGTTTTTTAAAAACTGAAGTTGATACAATTTTACTATTAAAAACCATGGTTAATTTTTGTAAGGGTTTAGCCACCTAAAAGCTAATTGATTACCCTAATCATAGGTATTTTAAAACATATGCTATTGTTTTACAAGCCAACATTTATTTTATAACTGTTTAACAACTCTTTATGTCCTTAAATGCAATGTCACATTTAGCTGACATGTTGCTGCTAGTGTATATTAGCTAATATGATGACTTTTATTTTGACTTAAAACTTAAAATGCTATGCTTAAATAATAGTAAGCATGGTATCAAACCAAATCCAAGGACAGCATGACTGAATATTCACAAGCAAAAGTCAATAAATATACATTTAAACTAAATTGTTTACATATTTTTAAGCATTATGTTGGTAGCTAGCTTGCTAACTGACAACATAGCAACATCTCTGGGTTTGACCACAGTATATATCTAAAAATACATGGTAAACCATAACACTAGTTCCAAAAAACATAGTAAAACCGTGGCACTTTTCTCTGGCAAGTTAAGAAGAAAACATTGATCTTTTACAGTCACATTACTGTGCGCATCTGAAAACTGTTTACAGCATCTGAAAATAATTGAGTGCTTTATGACAAGGGCATATTTGTCTGACATTTATTATATAAAAGGGTTTCTGGAAAATGTCTGTATGTAATTTCTCTTTAAAAAAAAATGTTGAAAGCTCCTGCTGAATTCCAGATGAACTAGATGGTAGCAGAAATAAAATGGCTATAGCTAGCCACTTATGGTGATTAGCTGCTCTAGGTGGCCGATTAGCTGAAGTACCAGGATTTGGCAAGACGTAAGGATGAGTAAATGAAGGAGTTTTAATATTTAGATTCTTTTGAAGATCCTCTGTGCATTGTGGGCACATTACTGATTCATGCTAAATCGTCTGGATTCTAGTCTTGCTGAATATTTAAGGACTCTCTATGCGCAAGAATTTAGCCATTATTTGCACATGCCAACTGTATTAGCTTAGTATTAGCTTATCAACATGCTAACACTAAATGATATGCTAGTTGGTGTCGAAGTTTGCTTACCATTTAGGGTGTTCAAATCAGTCAGTTATGGAAAGATAGCTAGCTACACCTTTCACTCAGGCAAAATACTTTGTTATTGTCATTGCTAAATATTCTGTACACAATGGGTGCTCAACCCTGTTCCCCCCTGCTGAAATATCCAGCTTACACCAGCCTAAGCTGGTTGCCTGGTTTTAGCTGATTGACCAGCCTAGTTTTAGAGGTGTTTTGGCCATTTCCAGGCTGGTTTATGACCAGCTAAAACCAACTAAAACCAGCTTGACCAGCCTGGTTTAAGCTGGACACAGCTGGTTTTGGCTGGGCTCCCGGCCTGTTTAGGCTGGTCAAGCTGGTTTTCTAGCCTGACCAGCTAAGACCAGGCTCTAAATAGCTGGAAACCAGCCTGGAAATGGCCAAAACCCCTCTAAAACCAGGCTGGTCAATTAGCTAAAACCAGCCAACCAGCCTATGCTGGTTTAAGCTGTTTTTTTCAGCAGGGATCTACTTTCCAGGGGTCCGTTCTTCGTACCTCGCTTAAATGATCTAAGATTATTTGACAGATCCCGTATCTTTTAATCTTGATAACTGATCTCTCGCTAATTTGGTTCTTCAAACGAGTTCGCGAATCAGGTTAGAATGTCTGGATAAACTGATCTGAGATCGCTGCGTGTGTTGTGAAGGACAGATCTATCGATCCTCGAAATCATGATCAGCAATGCAACGATTGGCTGACGGCACAGCTGCATGATGACATCATCTGATTAATATTCAATTATCCATGTGAGCAAAATTACATCACAACTAGCAGTAAACGGTTTGTTAAATATGACACGCAATAACCTTCCACATTTGTTGTAAGCTGCAGGCTTTCCACTTTCATGTGTCAAGTGTATTCATCATGTATGTCAATGCAAAATATTTTTTTATTTATTATAGTAGCCGTTTTTTAATCGGTGTAAAGAATAACTGGTTGTTTACAAAAGCGTTTTCATATTGGTAAAGGCGTCTGCAACTTTTGTGAAGCATCAAATCACCGTCATATTAACTATCAAAACATGTTTATGACTGCTGAAATGTATTATTGCTTTAAAAAAGTCACATATTGTGCATTTCTATTATACACAATTTTTTTTAGCGATCTAAAAAGTTTATATCAATAAGTTTTCTCTTTGCACCACCAGGTGGCAGTCTTTGTACTTTCATTTCGAGGGTGCAGATTGCATAAGTTTTATTAATATGTATAACTTAATTTATTGTATTAATGACTATAAATTTATATATATAGTTAAAAAATATGTACCATTTTCCCAAGTAACTACTACTGTAAGAAAATATCAGAATTCGGAACATACTTTCTGTATTATCTTTGCTTGAACTGAGCCGATCTAATCCTGTTTATATGAATTGAACCTGCTCCCGATCAGGTTTGACCTAGCAGAACTGTTGCTATGACAACAACTCTTGGATCAGCTTTGAAGAACGAAACGATCCTGGATCGTGTCAAATCGTCAATTTCCAAATCCAGCTAACTGAGTAATCCACGTACGAAGAACGGACCCCTGCAGATTTCAGTTGCAAACAATATCAAACACACCTGCCTGTAATTATCAAGTGCTGTTCAGGTCCTAATTAATTGGTTCAGGTGTGTTTGATCAGGGTTGGAGCTGAACTATAGGAAGGTAGATCTCCACAAACAGGGTTGAGCAGACCTGCTCTACTCTATGAGCTCTATTCACTTCATTTCCCACACTCTCACCATGCCCCCTTCGAGTACTTATTTTTCTATAGTGGCTAATGAATTGGAAGTCAACATTCACATTCAATGACTTGCTAGATTTTGATAAATTTATAACCCACATACAGTCCCTTCCTAACCCTTGGCCATTTTATTTCCCATTCTCTGCTTTCTGTGCCTGTCTGGCTCCTTCTCCCAGGATCTCCTAAATGCATTGGATATTATTTAATATGAGCTACTTCACCTAATCTCTGCACATGCCACCTGTTAGGTAGCAACATGCTAATACCAATACTGGAATCAACATGGTATTCTCTAAAATGTGTCCTCACGCCCTTCACTTTGGCTCCCTCAAACCTCTGGGAATGATGCATTAGGTTCCCCCATTTTCCCCACTTACTTGTTCAGTTCTTCTAATAATTAATTAGAGCCAATTTCCCATCCCTGTTCCTGGAGGCACACCGACAGTACAGATTTTAGATGTCTCTCTTATCTGAACCACTCCTTACAGGTTTTGGAGTCTCTTCTAATGCTCTAATGAGTTGATTCAGATGTGTTTGATTATGGAGAGGTTGAAAATGTGTACTTTTGATGTGCCTTTAGGAACAGCGTTGGGAAACACAGTATATATTTTTTACTAATGAACATAAAGTCTACAAATTTCACTGAAAATGGCTTTCTTCTTTGGATTGTCAGGATAGAACACTAGGATTTGACAAGGTCTAGCATTTATGTGCTTGCACATTTCCAGTTGTTGTTACTGTCGCTCACTAACCCCAGATCACTTCATCTCTCTCTCATCCCATCCTGCGCTCTCTGTCCCTGTCTGGCTCCTTCTCCTGGGATCTCTCTGCCTCGCTCACAACATCTCTGTTTTGTCTGCTTCTGTTGCTAAGGCTAAAGGAAGACAGAGGAGAGTTAGCGTTCCTCCTCTCGAGTGACTGATCACGTCACAAGTATGCATAAATCACACTCAGATACTGAGTATATGGGATTTGGACCCTTTTTACAAGATTGTTATGACACATTTAATGGTCATCTGCATCTTAAAACCTTGTAAGTTTTTAATAAGTTTTAATAATAATAATAATAATAAAAAAAAAGAACATTTATATGTATTTACATACAGTACCTGACAAAAGTATTCTTGCCTATCCAAGTTTTAGGAACAACCAATATTAATTTGACTTCTAGTTGATCATTTGGTATCGGGAGTGGCTTAAAGGCAAAGGCCTCTAGATTACACTTATTTTACCAACCTAAAATATGACTATGCCTCGATTTTTAATTATTTAATTAGGATAGTAAGGGTTGACTTTGCTTAGACAAAAGTCTGGTCACTTAACAGAAATAATGTACAGGATAGAATATAAAGTCATGCTGCAGTTGAAAATGAATTAATATTGTGTTTGACTCCCATGAGCTTGGAGGACTGCATTCATACATTTATGCAATGACTCAAATAACTTATTAATAAAGTCATCTGGAATGGCAAAGAAAGCGTTCTTGCAGGACTCCCAGAGTTCATCAAGATTCTTTGGATTCATCTTCAGTGCCTCCTCCATCTTACCTCAGACATGCTTAATAATGTTTATGTCTTGTGACTGGGCTGGCCAATCCTGATGCACCTTGACCTTCTTTGTTTTTTAGGAACTTTGATGTGGAGGCTGAAGTATGAGGAGGAGAGCTATCCTGCTGAAGAACTTGCCCTCTCCTGTGGTTTGTAATGTAATGGCCAACACAAACGTCTTGATACCTCAGGCTGTTGATGTTGCCATCCACTCTGCAAATCTCTCGCATACCCCCATACTGAATTTAACCCCAAACCATGATTTTTCCTTCACCAATCTTGACTGATCACTGTGAGAATCTTGGGTCCATGCGGGTTCCAATAGGTCTTCAGTATTTACGATGATTGGGATGCAGTTCAACAGATGATTCAGGGGAAATATCTGCCACTTTTCCAAATGGTTCACTAGAAGTCAAGTCATTATTTGTTGCTCTTACAACTGGAATCAATGACAAGACTTTTGTCAGGTATTGTATGCATCATATAATCTTTGCATCAAAAAAATAAATAAAAAATAAAAATAAAAATTACTGCTTATGCAGGGCATTTCTAATGTAATGTCTATGGGACTTGAGAGTAAATTTGACGTTGTTCTCTCTTCTGGCAGTCGTTATCATTGTAACAATTTTTTTCCTTTTTCTGAAAGTCTTGATAACACCATAAAGGAGTTTTTATTTTTATTTTTTATATTTCAGCAAATAGAATTGTAAAAAAAAGTATTTGTTATACTCTCCTGTTCACTGCGCTGTAGGTTTCGCTGCAGAGAAACCCGGAAATGTAAAAAAGGGTGCATAGTAAGTGAGGGGTAAAGGGGGACCATACTTACCGTTGAACTAGAACAGAGGCCAAACTCGGGCCTGGAGGGCCGGTGTGCTGCAAAGTTTAGTTCTAACCCCAATTAGACACCTGAATCAGCTAATCAAGTTCTTTCTAGGCATATAAGAAATTTGTAGACAGGATTGTTGAAGAAACTTGAAAGTAAACTATGCAGGACATCGGCCCTACAAGACCAAGTTTGAACTAGAACTAGAATAATTGTCACATGTGATAAGAGGACTGGAATTGAAAACACTACTTCTGCCAGAATTCTACATTAATTGACGGGGACCAGAGCAGAAATATGTGCACAGGCCCAGAATCCCTAGCAATGCCCACTGCCACAAATGACTCCAACTGCTTCCTATTGCCTTTACTGGTTTTCTTCAGGTGGCAGTTTGTTTAGTCTCCTGTGGCGATCTGGCCCACCCCTACATGTTTGTTTGCTTTCAGCCAGCCTGTTTCTTCGCACCATGCTAGGTGTGAAAAGGAGCCATTCGTTTGGTCCGTTGCACGATCAATAAGAGACGTGAGGATAAAAGCGCTGAGAGAGTATATTTGAAAACCGATGAGCCCTGCTCGCGTGAGACAGCTGCATTTACACTATGCCAAGTCTCCCCCAGGTAACTATCACCTGTGAAAATGAAACTTTTTCAATTTTATGCTATTTATGTTATATTAATCTTGAGTACCTACAGAGTATGACTGCCTGTTCTCCGAGAAGTCTTTATTTTTGAAAAATTCCTATAAGACATAGAGGCGAAATCCTGGAAGTACAGAGTCCTGATCTACAGAGGAGTGTGGCACAGCTTCAGAGAAAGGCGAGAGCATTATTCATCAGTGTTTTCAATTATATACCATTTGTTTTTGGGACGCAGAGATTTGAAAACAAATTTACTAGCAAAACAAATGACCTGTGGTTTGTAAAATATCCACTCATATCTATGGAAGATGGTTTATAATAACTGTTTTACATAATGTGCATTATTCACAACAGTTACTCACTCTATAGGTCACTAGAATGTTTAGGTTACTCTATTCTTCTTTCAGTTGAACAGCCACTTACTTTCAAGTATCTTGGGAGAAGTTGAAGAATTGATTTGTCGTAAATCCAGCAGCTGTAATCTCTCCACTGTAGCGCATGGGGCTGCGGCATCCTATGTGGTAAACCAAAAGCATTGCCATGGAAATACATAAGTGATGCATTCTAAATAAAATTGCCATTTATAACATATTGCAGAAATTGCATGAGACCACCCACCATTTAATGTAAATTATTTTAAAGTCAAGTAACACAAATTAGCTACTAACTTCTTAAAACTTAAAACCATACATTCCCAGTGTTAGCTGATTGATTGTTTTCGTGTTATTTGAAAAGTCATTTAACATGTCATTTTATTTTGGCTTAAGTCTCATTTGTTTACATGAGAGGGGGCGATCAAAATGTTTTGGTTTAATTTTTCCGAGCCTGAGGCACACTTCCAAACACCTAATACTTCAAGGCTGTGTTGCACTTTAACAATATAATGTGATGTGTATTTAGCATATTTATTGTGTATGGCCATACTTCACAATCATGGTGTGCAACATCCACTTGCATGATGCGACGAGAGCCACAGGACAACGGCGCCAGTGTGCTCACCACACACCAGCTATAGGTGGTGTAAAGTGGCCGGGACACCCCTACTCTTTATGAGAAGTGCCATGGGATTTGTAATGACCACAGAGAGTCAGGACCTCGGTTTAACGTCTGATCTGAAAGACGGTGCTCACTGACAGTATGGTAAACAAATGAATAGTACAATTTTACCACAAAAAAGCAAAAAGGCGGAAAAATAAGCTAATGCTGCTACATTTTGTTGAAATGGACTAGAATCAGAAGTAACACAAATAGTGCTCATGAGCTAAAGAAAAACTCAAATCACAGTTGATTATACATTTGAACATTAGCATATTGCTAAGCTAATAGCTCAGTACTCCAACAAGAATTAAATCAACATGATCTTAAGGGATACAAGCTGTGGTACATATTCTGAAATATAGCTCTTATAAAATTATACAAACTCGTATGTTATTTAAATAAAACAAAACAATTGACGTTTAAATTGATTCATTTTCTTTTTAGACTAGTCGCTTTATTAATCTGGGGTCGCCACAGCAGACAGAACTGCAAATTTATCCAGCATATGTTTTACGCAGCTGATGCCCTTCTAGCTGCAACCCATCACTGGGAAACATCCATACACACTGATACTCTACAGACAATTTAACTTACCCAGTTCACCTATACCAAGTGTACCCTGAGGAAACTCACACAAACACAGGGAAAACATGCAAACTCCTAAATGCCAACTGACCCAGCGACCTTCTAGCTGTTAGGCGATCGTGCTACCCACTGCGCCACCGTGACGCTTCTTAATTATAAATTAAGATTGCTAAATTTGAAGTTAGTTTGTACAAAATCAACCTTCGAAATCATCCAATCGAAGCACATGTGTTTAAATGTGTATATGTACTCGCATATATAATGAATTTAGTAAATTGGGAAAAAATGGTGGGAAAAATGTACATTCACTGCAATATTCATTCATTCATTCATTCCTTTTCTTGTCGGCTTAGTCCCTTGATTAATACAGGGTGGCCACAGCGGACTGAACCGCCAACTTATCCAGTAAGTTTTTACACAGCGGATGCCCTTCCAGCCGCAAGCCATCTCTGGGAAACATCCACACACACACACACACACACTCATACACTACAGACAATTTAGCCTACCCAATTCACCTGTACCGCATGTCTTTGGACTATGGGGGAAACCGGAGCACCCGGAGGAAACCCACGCGAACACAGGAAGAACATGCAAACTCCACACAGAAACGCCAACTGAGCCGAGGCTCGAATCAGCAACCTTCTTGCTGTGAGGCGACAACACTACCTACTGCACCACTGCTTCGCCCTTCACTGCAATGTTGACTAATCCAAACAAGTGCAGTTATAAAACATAAAAATGTATGAATTTTCTTTCAATTTATACAAAATGTCATGAGTTAACGATAATTTTATCTAATTTTATTGACTTTTACAGCAGTTTATAGAAATGAAACAAGTGGTACAAGTAAAATTCTAATTACATCGTATAGCTGACTCGTGTACAGATTTGCATAATTTGCAATCCAAATAAAGTCAGTGTGATGAGTAAAACGGGGAGAACTTGCAAACTCCACACTAAAATGCCAACAGACCCAGCCGAAAATCGAACCACTGACCTTCTTGCTGTGAGGTCATCGTGCTACCCACTGTGCCACCGCAATGCCCTTAATTATAAATTATAGAGACAAATTTGAAGTTAGTTTGTACAAAATCGACCTTCGAAATCATCCAATCGAAGCACATGCGTTTAAATGTGTATATGTATTCGCATATTTAATGAATTTAGCAAATTGGGAAAAATTGGTGGGAAAAACGTACAATTTTATTGAAACAAACTAAAACGTTTGACTTACAATTGTACAACAGAACTTAATTAACAAAATCACACAAATAGTGCTTATAAAATGATTAAAGATTTGACTCTCAGTTTATAAATGTCGCTAAGCTAACATCCTCAAATGAGCAAAAACATCACAAAGCATGAAAGATTACCTTTCGAAGGCCTACTGCTCCTGAGATGGTTTGTAGGACATGAAACAGGAAGCTTGGTACAGTTTCCCTCCCCTGGTAGATAGTAAACTTCTTGGTTTTGATTCAAAGAGATTAAATACATGCTCAAAATCATGCAACAGTGAAACAAGAGATGCAACAGTGAAAAACACCACAGTACGAGGTCTGTTGTGATTGCACAAATTCTTTAATTAAAGGACCAAATTGTACATTTCAACAAGCAGTCAAATAACAAAAAGACAGAACTGCATATGTACCTATCGATTCGGCTACTTTCAGTGTGTTAGAATAAAATAAATCCAAACGTGATTATTTTATTTTTATTTGAAAAATCAAACATGACTGATTAAAAAAAAAAAAAAAAAACATGACATGGATGACATAATTTCTAAACAAACAGTTCAACATTTAAATTCTGGAAAGTAAAATTTACCAGTATGGCACCATGTTCTTCATTTAAAGTGTAAAACTTCTTCTTAAAATATACAAACAGAACACAATACCTGAAAAAAAGAGAAAACTTATACAATATTTACTCCAAAAACATCTTTCTAAAAGCCTACATCTTGTGCTGGAGAAACAAAAAAAGAAGTAAAACCTGGTTAGGTTGCAGTGCTCTTTAAAATAGTGCTTACAACAATATGAAATAACTGTATTTTCTTTTGTTACTATTTACAAGCTTTTAAACATTTCGTAAATGATTGTCGTAATATTTCTCATATACGTGTTAAAGAAATTCGAATCCATAGCTGAGCCAGTGGTACCTCTCATAAGAAACGTCTGTAAATACGGTATATATATATATGTACTTTAAAAAAAGAAACAAAGAAAAAAACAAAGAGGCTGGCCTGGACGTTCATCTTCTCTGTGACTTTATAATACTATAACAATTAACGATATTATTTGTTAAACACCTTGCAGCACCCTGATGAAATATTTGTATTTTTTTTAAACTGCTTTACAATATACTCGACACATTCAACAATATAAGCTTCCGGAATCTCTTTTCACAGACAAAACAAACCTGCTCTTGAACTGGTTCTTGAAATGCGTTAACGATAAGTTCTGGTCAACACAGTCTCACTTCAAATGCATGATGAATTTGAACATTTGCGTGATGCTTCACGTTTAAAGAGATTTACGGCAATTTAGAAAATAAAATCTGAACAATATATGGGTTAATCGACATAAAGTTGGTAAAAGTTACGTATCGTTCAAGTTAACTAGTTGACTGTACAAGTTGACTAGCAGCTAGCTCTCTGCAACTCTTACATGGTGGTCCACTGAAGCTAAGCAGAGCTACGCAATGGGGAGACCACATGGGAAAGCTAGGTTGCTGCCGGAAGTGTTGTTAGTGAGGCCAGCAGAGGGCGGTCTGTGTGGGTCCTAATGCCCCAGTATAGTCAAGGGGACTCTATACTGCTCAGTAAGCACGGTCTTTCAGATGAGATATTAAACCGAGGTCTTGACTCTCTGTGTCCTTTAAAAATTCCAGGATGTCCTTCGAAAAAGAGTAGGGGTGTAACCCCGGCATCCTGGCCAAATTTGCCCACTGGCCTCTGTCCATCATCGCCTCCTAACCATCCCCATATCATAATTGGCTTTATCACTCTGTCTTCTCTCCACCAATCAGCTGGGGTGCGTTCTGGTGTAATACGGCAGCCGTCGTGTCATCCAGGTGAATCCTGCACACTGGTGGTGGATGAGGAGATTCCACCCAATGTGTAAAGCACTTTGAGTGTCCAGAAAAGCTCTATATAAATGTAGGGAATTATTATTATCATCATTATCATTATTATTATTATTACTATTATTATTAACCCGTGCAAAATGCACAACATTTACTGCAATGTTGTCAAATCAAGTGCAGTAATAAAATGTACAAAATGTATGAATTTTATTTCAATTTAGACAATTGAAATCAAGTCATGAGTTAACGATAATAATATCGGCTCATACAAAATATACGACTTTTACCGCAGTTTATAGAAATGAAACAAGTGGTACAAGTAAAAATCGAATTACAATGTACGGCTGAATCGTATACAAATTTCCATGATTTGTAATTTAAATAAAGTCAAAAAATTTAAATTGAAAATGTTTATTTTGCTAACGCACGTTGCTATTCTATATGCGTAACTCATTGTGTGTAAACACATATGTTTAGGTAATCTTCAATCAAAGCCACAATATTCTTAACCACGCCGTTTGCTATGAAGGAATTATGTGCAATAAAAGCCCCGCCCCCTACCAAATATTCTATTTCAGGAGGAAGAACATCAAGGTACTGAAATAAAAAATAATTCTGTTTCACGTGGACTGGGACAAAACCAACCAATCGAAAGATTGTATGAAGTACGTTTGGTTCACTCTTACAAATCATTACACATTCGTTGTGAGACTGGGTTGGTTCTGGAACTACTACACACATGAACACCTGTATCTAAAAGGTAAGTTGATTTGTAAAGCTGATCTAGAATCAGCTTTACAAAATCTAATCTCACAAAATGCAATAGCGAGAAGGGTTCAGATCTACAAGCGACATCTACAGAATTTTTTTATACTGCAATCTGTGTTATTACTGACATCTCGCACAGTTTTCTTTAAACTGTTGGTAAAAAGAAGGTAGCGACCTTGCATTTTCCCATAAATAAATATGCAATCCAATCTTCTGTTCATATAAACATCATTTACTGCGTTTCAGGACAATCAGTTCTATATGTTGCGCATGACGTTATTTACGTCATTTAGCTTTCCGAACAATTAGCACAAATTTGTACTACTTGTATTTCACAAACGATTTCCAACGAATTGTCTCACACACACACACACACACACACACACACACACACACACACACACACACACACACACACACACACACACACACACACACGCGCGCACACACACACAAACATACACACGTACATATACACAAACATTTCCCAACATACACCTGTTATGGACGGACCAACGCAAATTGTGATCAACTGCATCTTCCAACTTTAGAAATTTCTAACATAATGGCAAGTAATATTAACCAGAGTGCTCACATTATGCCGGGTGCAGTATTCAACGACTTCAATTGGTTTAATATTCCAGAGATCAATCTGTGTCGATTTAATTGAAATTAAAACCCATTCAAGTTGATAAGAAAGAAAGAAAACAAACTAAAAACAAAAACAAACCATAATTTATGCTTGACAGTCTTCCCGTGATGGATGGCATCTCTTCGGATGGATCTTTACTATGTTCAGAGGTAGAAACCAGTGGTTTGAGGGTCTGGAGGATGTGGGTGTGGCTCAGGAAGTGGGTGGGGACTGTTGACAGGTGCGGCCACTGTGTTGCCATTGGGAACCAAACAACTTCCGTTGTAGGTCACGCTAGTGGAGTTCAGAAGAAAACCGGTCTCCATCTGGAAACAAAAAAATGTTAGAATACCTGACTAAAAAGTAAATGCTAGCCAAAAAGTGAAAGTATTAAGCTAAAATTTGATTGAGTGAATCTCATAGGATTCCTAGGTCACAGTTCAATTAATAGTTATAATTAAGAACACTAATAGCTTCTGTTGCAAGTTGCATTTCCTTCCACAACAACTCAGAGTGAATTATTTGCATTTGACCTAAAATACAAACTCAAGTATGGCGTTAGCTTATGGAACTTGCACAGGGGTTGCTTTTTTAAAGCAGTTTAGCGGCAGCAGGACAACAGATGTAGTGTTTAACAGGGTCATTAAGGTCTTCTGAAGATGCATTCACTAGAATCACATCAAACTAATTTCACTTATTTGTTTTGGAGGTTTACCAATCAAAACAATATAGGCTCAAACCACTACATGCACCATGCTAACCAAAGCCAATCTAAACGACAACATTTTAAATCTGAAATATTTACATCTCATTTGGAATTAATTTATTCATGAATGCTACTTTATAGTTTTTTCTTAATTTATTTACCTTTTTTAGCTAAAAATGTATACAGACAACATTTTAATACGGACCACAAACAATTACAAAATTAACGAAAAAGGCTCTTGAGGTTGATGGGAAAAGGTTTCTGTAGGAATGTGGTGTGCGGATGATAAGTAAATCCCTGGCAATATCACAAAGCTCCTATAGTTAGTGCACGAAAGTGAAGTGTTAGCATGCATGAGGTAGTGCTGGTGCTGGATTGTAGGTCATGGCTGCTCACGCCTGACTGGCCATTTAAGCTCTATTCTCCTTTCAGCTGAGAGCAATGACCCTGAACACACACACGCACATACTCAAAAGCCCAGAATGTAGTGCTGGACATAGACTGAATTGTCTCTTTTGGCCTTGCCCTTCCATTGATAATTTAGTCCTATTTCTAACCTCCTCATTCTCATTTTGGCAATATTTTTATCATCTCAATCTCTTTTTTTCCCTGAAAAAGTTGCACCTTTCCTTTTCCATTTCGGCAATAATTCATACAAAAGTCACCGCTAAGGTGCCAGACTTTTGTAGTATAACCAATAAGGTATTTAGCGTGCTTTAAACCCATTTCCAAGTCTTGATGATTGCTCCATATGGCTGGTCCATATGGGATGTTTCGTGCTTTGCCTGCCTACTGGGTGAAGTACAAGTCGGAATGCTTATAAAAGCAAAAGCACATCACTATTTAACAAGCCACAATATTTTGAGATATCATTCATGTTTTTAGCATGCACAAACGTCAAGGGATGAGTTATGCATCACTGCTAATGCTGCTAACAATCTACATAAAGCACGATCCTTATATGTGGAACAACAGCGTGGTGCCCTACATGTGAAAAGGCAAGATTGTCTGGATAAATGAGTGCAGACAGGGGCCCATGGTCTCTAAATATGGGCTGCTGCATGAGCGGTCCTTTTGTGGAGGCTTCTCTTCCTCTATCTCTTTCATGGCCTCAGGTTTCCCAGTTACAATGGGCTAGATGCTACAGTTGGCTGCCATCAGTACAGCGGAAAAGCCTTTCTGGTGCTAGTGGGTTGACCTGGAAGCTTACACTCCTAAGCTGAAGATTACAATCTTAACCGCAGTCACCATAATAAAGCAACACAGCGGGCAAAGCAAACATCCACCTGTGTGGGGCCCCACGGCAAATCTCTCGAGACTGCCAAGACTTTGTAGGTCTGTCACTGTGCATTATGCAATCTCAGCACATTAGCTGTGACCTATTAGGCCTTGGTCCCTTATACAGAGCACAATTAGATTAGAGTGAACATTTAGGCCAGGGGAAAAAGAAAGAGAAATATGGAGGGGGTGGAGAGGGCCATAACAGGACTTGGCGTCCAGAATACCTTTTGAACTATATTCCTAGATTATCAGAGCTGTCTTGACAGGCAGTCAGAGGAATCAACTGCATTATGTGAAAAGCTAAAGACAATCATAATAAGCTAGCAATGTTTACCATCTTGATAATATACCTAAACAAATCATTCTGCAGGGGTGTCCAATTTTGCTCCCATAGGATCATTCCAACACCCTGCAATCCTAAAACTAAATCCTAAAGTATCTTGCAATCTTTAAAACCATTACCTGGTTTAGGTATGTTTAAGGCTTGAGCTAAACTTTACTCAAAGGTGACTTTCTAGAAGCAGTACCTGCAGGGTCATTGTAATACCTTTGGCTTTCTCTTTTCTGCCCTTGATGAAACATTTGAACATAATCTCAGGTTTTAGGTTCAGGGCTTAAAAACATTCTTATCAACCGATTCCTTCTTGTCCGATTTCAAGAGTGGAAGCGAAACTTGGTGGGATTGCTTAGGGATAAGGTTTGGCCTTTTAATGGTTGATAGGAAAGATGACCCAGAGGCTTGTCAAGCTTGGATAAATCAGATTGTAAAACTATATCCTCCTTTAATGCTTACCTTACTGTGGGTCATGTCATGGGTCAACTCAGAGCCATAATCCGTCAGCGAGGGGAGGTTTGAAGGTGGGGCTAATCCTAGGATATGCTCCAGAGAGGAGTTCTGTTTGGTATAGGAGGCGTAATAAGTGGGTGTGACCTTTGGCTGCTGCTGCTGCTGCTGTTTCTGATAACCCTGCTGATAGGACGAAGATGATGCCATAGCTCCCTGAAACTGCCCTAGGTTCCCAGATGAACTGCTGTTCATTGTAAACTCCACCCCTGAGTTGTCAGTCATGTTGTAATCAATAATATGGGTACCCATTGTCTGAGTGTGTGCCATCTGACCATTGGGAAAACAAGGTCCATTTGTGACCAGCTGTTCCGCAAAGTTGTATCCATGCCACTGAGGATTACCGTAGATCCCATTTGCAAGGGTATCTCCACCCTCAATTGTTTTCGGCTTACACTGGAATGGGACAGGCAACTGGTTTTGCTGCCATTGCTGTGGCTGTGCCTTACTAGTTCCTGTTATCTTATCACTAAGTTGAGAGTTTAAATTGGCTTGCGTATGTTCAGGGACCCAGTGTCCATTGTGTACAACCGGTACAGAGTTCACCAAAGTAGTATCACGCTGGTTAAAGTTAGCTGTCTCAGATTCTGTTGTAGGCACTTGAGACAATGGTGTATGGATCCAGTTCTCAGTTTTGTGGCAAACCGACTGGCCATTAAGATGTTGTTGCATGCGCTGTGATAGATGAAGTATGGGTGGTATCTGTTTTTGTGGCCAGAAAGGAGCAGGTACGGATGAAGTTACTTGAGGAGGTGAATCAGACTCTGGCTTAGAGTTTTCAACAGAATCTAATGCAGTTGAAGGCTTTTGAGACTCTGCTGGGTCCTCAGTCTGGTTCTCCAGTGAATCATGGACGTAGGAGAGGATTTCGTTGTTTGTGAGAAGATCATTGAGAGATGGGATAAAGTCCGGTTCCACTTCTACCTGGATCATCCTTTCATCTAGAAGCAGCAACTCAAGGTCCTCTGCATTGAGTCCAAGATTTTCAAGGGCACTGAATAACTCACTGTTGGAGCAGCTCTCCTCATTTTCCAAAGAGAGAGAGTCTAATGTTGCCAAAAGTGGGTCAAAACTCAACGTCTCCTGTTTGGAGACTGCAGTTACACCATTCTGCACTGGATTCCAACTTTCATTCTCAGCAGAAGAAGAGAAAGTGCTAGTCTCTCCTTGCTCACCAAAGAGGCTACTGTGGAATGACATTCTAGGCTCCATAGCTGGCTGGCAAACATAAACAGACTCGTCCTGTCTCATCATGGCTCCCAGTAAGGAACTTGGATCCAGATCGTCCTTTGAGCTTTTGTTCACCTTGCTCTTTTTGGTTTTGTTGTTCTTGCCTTTGTCCTGAAGGGTGTCGGGGAAGCCCAGCATGGGGTAGTTGATTTGGTACAGCAGAGCTTCTCCAGTAGCAAAGGTGAACGGAAGATGCATAGATCGTTTCCTCAAGTGCTCTCCACCCTCTTCTTCTCTGTATGAACAAATAAAAGAAATGTCTTTCATCAAAATCAAGCTAAATTGCCAAGCTACGTAAAGAATGTAAGACAGTAGGATGATATACTTACACAAGTGGCCTCTGGGTGGCAATGATGTAGTCAGGCTTGCCATTTTTGTAGACAAGTCTAGCATTAGCTTGTACCCATTTCCAACGGTTGTCCTTTGTAAGCAGTCTAAAAACAGTCAGACCACTCTCTCCAGTCTTGATCACTGCAATGGACAATGCAACAATTTGTAATCACATTTATTGACTTAAATATATAAAACAGTTTTTTTTTTTTTGCATTGTACCTTTTTTCTGCTACGGGCTTTCGGTTCCATATTAAATTACTGATATGGATTTACTGCTCTAGTTCACATGTCTTCTCTAGTCATAACATCAAGGATTTATCCAATCTCATCCATAATCTATAGGATTACAGGAAAGAATTCCTTCTCTTGTGTTTAGCTCATCTGTCTGTCTCCTTTCTGACATTATAAGCAATGTACTTTTTTCCTATAACATCTATGGATTGCCTCCTGCTAACCACACTGAATGAGAGAACTGACATTATTTGCCAAAATGAACAGGGCTAATGTTTTTTTTTTGCCAAAAAAAAAGTCCAATGTGAACACATCCAAAGTAGACACTACCATTTCCAACTGGCATTAAGGTAATTTCATTGAGACCCTTCCTTCTTCTCTCATCCTGTTTCACATAATTTTCTCGGAAACATTCACTGTGCGTAAGTGCTACTGAACGAATGTCTCCATGTTACGTAACTTACAGGCAAGCAGGAAAGCTAACAAACAAAAGACTATGGATGGCAGCTATGGTTTTGATCCTAATCCAGGAATTTTGGTACAACACATAGTACGAAAACCTAGTACTGGTACACTTTCTTAATGTTTTAGGTCAGTATGTTGATAGTGGGTGGCCTTTTGTGACTATTTGAACAATAATGGCTTCCACACTACAAATGTAATAGCATCAAATGGGATTTTGACGATTTCTGGAAGTAGTCTAAAGTGGGCAACTTTAAAACATTTAACACCTTTAATAAGAAATCTGAAAATCTTACTCCTGACATGGTTCTCGGCACAGTAGAGCATATCAGCCGCATGGATGAACTGGTACCCTGAACCTCGAACTCGCAGTTCCGCCTCTGTGTAGCCAAGAACTATTTTACCCCTAAAAACAGGCAGAACAACATCGCTGATGTTTGTACCATATTATATTGTACAGATGAACATATATAACGTCTTATTGTTTTAATCAACACAGTCGTCCATGATTACTTTGCATCGCAGGCCATTGGGGTGAAATCCAACTTGTGTTTGGTTCTGAATATCATGTTCTTGGTTCGAATCTCCATTATGGAAGGAGGCTGTAGGGGCGTCGCAATGGCAAAAAGGGCAAGCTGGGGTGGCATTTGGCCTCCATCATCCAATCGCCTGTTTTGCCCATGCAGGAATTTCAGACGTCCTTGAAAATTCAAAGCCTTCAAGAACACATGTACAAACAATTACAGGAATATCAATATACAAAAAGGAAAGCATTGAAAGCAATTCCAAACCAGAGTTTATTTGGACTGTAAATTTAAATAAACGTAAATCTTGGCAACTCTAACAAAAGGAGCAAATAAAATACATGTCAATACATTTGCATGAAAGACGTACACAACTGATACACGTAGAATAAATACATGTACAGCTGGAGCTGATGATTTTGTTTCTGTGCTTTTGGCAAACCACATCATTTGTCTCTGACTCAATGTGGGCCACAGAGCTCATGTCAGGTCATCTATTAACAAACGCAGTGCAAGCTAGTCAGAGTGTGTCATATGTGGAATTACATGGCGCCTTGTGCAAGGCCTGTTTAAAATAGTTCTACTTATGTAAGGCCACACAACAAATGTCTCAGTTTGTCAATGACTTCACGGCATATTAAGCCACTGACACACATACTTGTACACAAACACACAAATTAGGATTAGATTTCATTTACCATAAATAAAAGCAATGCTTTAAGCATGCTTTCTGGGATGAGGGCGTGAAAGCGTATCAGCCGTAATTATGAACTTCCCGAAAGAACAGAATGGTTGCATTCAGAAATGGCAAGAGGACAACAAAATAAAAGTATGTAATGGAAAAAGTCTGATGGTACTTGTTTTTATAGCTCATGCTAATGAATTTTTGCTGGGCACATGGGGAGACCCCTGTTAGCATTCCACTCCTGACAAGCTAAGCGTAGTCATGCTATTCTTAAGGGAGATGGATTTGTTAAAGACGGAGGGGAGAGAGGAGAGAAAGTTAAAAAGAGAGACTGTGCAAATTAAAGAGAAAGAATTGTGCAGTAGGGAGCTTTGCACGCATGTCGATTTCATCTCTAGCGCAATGCCAAGATTAGTACAGAAAGAGACTTGTGGGGAAAAGGAATACTTTAGGAACAAAGCCTGCTGGAAACATCAGTATTCACTGTTGTTTCTATAGCTAAAGCCTGACTTTCCTCCAATTAGCTTTGATTTTAGGCTAACCTGGCTAATTTGAAATGATAGCTTAACGTCTCATTCTTCTCACCATTTTCATGTGTTTCTTCAAGCACAAATTAAAACCTTTTCCCCATGACCTTATTGCTCCTTTAAGAGGGATTACAGAGGTGTTCCAACAATTCTCAAATCTATGGCTACAATCCGCTAACCTGCACTAACCCAGATGCTAACTCGTTCTGTAATCTGGAACGTTAGGGCTTAGGGACTCTGAATAGCCAGATATATTTCAACCCATTGTAATATCAAATCAGTCAAATGTATGACATTCCTAAGTAGGCAACTTTGTTGGCAGTTGATAGCAAAATGGATACTTTAGCTTAGCATAGCTTGTTGACACTGACCAGGAATCCTGAGGAATTGTCTAGGAGGCATCGGAAACGACACACAAAGTTTCTCTCCAGGAAAGAAGAGTTTTCGGGAGGCAGCTGGTCTGGGTTGCACAACACAAGAGACATATTTGGGGCAGGATCTCCATCTAGGAAAAGAAAACAGAAGAAGAGAGAAAGCAGACATTGGTAGCATGTCTTGATTTTTTTTCAACAATGGCTCATTAGCTGTGTTTCCATTCAAAGATGTGAACAAATATCAAGAGGGGACAAATATCAAAAAGAAAAATGGAATTTGCTGTGGTTGGAAAAGTCACAGTGGGACTTTTTTCTATAACAAATGACTTGCCCTTCATAAGACGAAGATGAATTATCCACTGACCATCATTTCTGTTTGCTGTTATGCTTCATTAAAATAGACATTTTAGTGACCATAACAATTATTTTGCAACTCCAGGAGTTTCCACTAAAGGTCAAACCACAAAACACATACTTCTTCTCTTATGCTCGCACTACCTAAAGTCAAGCGATTTAAGCCAGTGGTCCTCAACCTATCAACGCGAACCAGTCAACGCTTTACAATTTTACTGCAGACCAAGGGGGGTGGGGGTAGGGTCGGAAAGAAGATGACAAGCTGTCAATCTTATACAAGTTTTATTTATGAAGAAAATTACAAAGCACTGCTGTGTTTGGGTGTTCTGTGTTTGTCTGAGATATTTAGTTTAGCGAAATGTGTATATTCCATACAAGTTGAACAGTCAGTTCTTGTCACGTGACTCGCGGTGTGCTCCACTTGACATTCATTCAACTGGGTGTGTCTGGAAGTTGCAGGCACATGCAAGCCGTGCACCTCTATTTGAAATAACGAACTTGCATGAACACTGGAAAACACGCAATATGTAAACAGCCCCTAAAAGGCTGCCGCCATTTGCGATTTCCAGCAGTTGATCTTCTTGCACAGACATGCTGGATTCATCTGATTTGTTGATCGTGTTGCAGATCCATTCCTTGGCAGTTTGCGCGTCCCTCTCTGGGCCTTTTCCTCTTAGCAAATAAACTTTCCTAAGACCGCCTTTCCACTGCACATGACAAACGACAAGCGACAGACCGGAAGTCATTTATTTGTAATGGAGAGTAGTCCGAGAGTTGAGTGGAGTTCCGATCATCTCCATATGCAGAAAATTTGGATATGAGCTGCAGATCTGTTGAAATATTTGAACTCCTGCCACTAGGCCGTACGCGACCGGCCGACCGGATGTGATGTATTCCATGGTTGTCCAAGCAGAAAAACTGAACAATTTTGTGCGACTGCCAGAAGGGGGTGTATTCCAACAGTCGTGTCCTAATGTCATATGCAGTGGAAAGGCGGCTTAAGACATCTGTTTCTTACTAATTTTGCTAGCTTGTGGGTCAAATTTGGCCGCCCAAGTGACTGAGATGAAAGCGAGAGAATACAGTCATTTTTCAAAATAAAAGATTTTTCAAAATAAAAGATAGTTCAGACTCGGATAATAAATAAAACGGAAATAATTGATTATTTCTTGTGCAGCCTGGTACCAATTGATCCATGGACCCGTACCGGTCCACAGCCCAGTGGTTGAGGACCACTGCTTTAAGCTATTCATTGGAATATAATGTTTTGAAATAGTTTGGGTGCTTTATTTTATTACAATTAAAAAATGCTGAGTTCTACACAATCTCTTTTGTGTCATCCCAGAGCAAATTGATTAAATTAACTAAATAGTTTTTACAATTTTAAGTTGATTTCAACATAAAACCATTAAGTTGTTCCAAAAAAAACTCAAAAATTGTGTTGTTTCAGTACATTTTAAATAAGTGTTTTGAACAAGCAACAACAATATTTGTTGAAAATGTACAGTAGTTATAAATACTCATATTTGTAGTTGCATCAATCATGTTTCACATTAAAACATATTTTACATGAATATATATGTAAATTTTCTACATAACGCAGTGCTGTCATGATGTAAAAGGAAAATTTGCTGACCTTCTGATGAGTCTTCTGTCTGCGTGCTGACTGGCGGCGGGTTCAAGGCCCAGTGTAAATTGCGCCTGAAGGCCTGCTGGTCCTCAGTATGAATGAGTTCAAACACATTTTGATGCATTACATCCGTCTGGGACAAATGGAAAAGGACAGTGTTTATGAAACAATGACAATTTAGAATGTTGCTGTTGGGTTAAAAGAATTTCTAGAACTAACTATAATTTAACTAAAAACTTTGGCCTCTCAAAATTATTTGAATATTTAATTTTCTCCAAGGCTACATAGTATTGCTATTTAGTAATAGTATCTATAATATAGCTATAGTATCTTGGTTCTGTTTTGGTATATTTAAAAATGTAATTTAGGTGGCACTTACATCGATTTTTTTAATTCTGTTAATTTATGGAATTTTAATGCAAGTCTTAGAAAATGAACCAATTATTATCTGTTATTGTGTAAAATGTTTTTGTGAAAATGTGAAATGTGGCGTCATTTGAGTGAATATTACACGTTTAATCTTCAAGAATGAAGAGGTATCATCCAAAACAACAACACATGAATATGTAATACAGGAGATATTTCGTAGTTTTCGGGGATTTAAATGAATGGGGCACATTTAGACCACGCTGATGTCTGTACGAAAAACTTAAAGAAAAAAAATCTGATGACTGAACAGATCAAATAAAATAGTTTTAATCTAACATGTTGCACATAATGGCTCTGCACTTACTCCAGCTACTCTTAAAATGGGAACAGAAGAGCTGTCAGTCAATAAATGAGAAAAAGTGAATGATGCTATTTGTTTGAAAAAGTAGCTTAAATAGTTTTGTGACTGGAAGGGCATCCATCACATAAAACATATGCCAGAGTAACTGATGGTTCATTCCACAGTGGCTATCCCTGATAAATTAGGGACTAAGCCAAATGATAGTGAGTGAGTGAGAACTCCGATATTTTACTATAGAATAACAAGAAAATTAGCAAATAATACATTATTTTATTAGTTGCTTAAAATATTTCTGTAAAATGTGTTACTTGTAATGTGATTTCCCCAATACCAATTATAAACATAACTCCTATCACTCTTATATGGATATTTTAAAGAACCAGAAGTTGCTGAAGTAGATTTTTATTTCAGTATCCTGATGTGCTTGCAACTGACACAAAATATTGAGTCGGGGGCAGCACTATCATTCCGTCATAGCAAACTAATGGTAAGAGGGGCATAGCATGGCTAAGAATATATATATATATATATATATATATATATATATATATATATATATATATATATATATATATATATATATATATATATATATATAGTATATACAGTGTAATGTTCACCTAAAGAATAATAATGGTAAATTTTGATTTTTTACACAGATTTTAAGGAAAATAAATTTGCCACAAAAGACTTTCTTTCTTTGATATTGATCTTCATCTTATTCCCTCATCTTTACATCATTTCCACTAGAAACTGGACATTTCTGACTGTCCTGAACACAATCTCAAGGAAACGCATTATTATTAACAAAAGGAGGACATTGTAGGCACATAAAGTAAACCTGCACAGTGATGCCTAAGTTGGATAATTCAAAAGTAAATTATGATGAACTGGATTACACCGTGCCAGACTGAATCTGGGAGTAAAGCCTATTTGATTAAGCGCATTTTACAGCATTAAAACTATTGCTCAAGAGAAACACTGCAGTACTAATTAGTATTATGCCGGTTTGATGAGACATGCCTTGTGTCCTCATAATTCAAAAATGCTTAAAAATCATACTTTATGGGGTCTTTTCAGATTCAAAATTTGTCACAGGTTTGCTGTGAGGGTTGGGTTTAATAGTAGGGGAAGGATAGGGCATAATAACAATATTTACAGTATGAAATACATTACACCTATGGAGATAGGACCACATAAACAAATATGTGTGTGTGTGTGCTAAGAATAGAGGTGAGAAGTACTTTATGTAATGATTATCCGACAACCGAGTCTGACGTAATTTTGATTCTGGGAAAGTGCATGTACATGGGCATGATTATCAGTCAGATTAAAACGGTGTCCTGACCTCACAATGTGGACAGATAAACATCAAATAACTAAAATATTGTTATGACAAGTATGATTTGGATATTATTTAGCCAACTACACAGTCGAGGTCGGTTTATTTAACAGCCATGAAAGTCATAGGAATAAAACATTATGAGCCAATACAGACTCCATACGAACAGGCATTCATGAGAAGAGCAATAAATCTTAGTGTTGATTCCAAACATAATCTTTTTAGGGAATATCAGCTGTAACCATCAGGAAAACGACTGAGAATGCCAATGAGTAAGACCAATAAACTGAAGCTTTCGTTTGTTTCTACCTCGATAAAACTGTTCAACTCGACCAAGAACACTGCACCTGTAGCACCTGACTGTGTGCTGTGCCTTATTTATTTCATATTTATATATGGTCTTATTCTGTAAACAATGTATGTTCTTAATTGTTTTGTTTGTTTTATTTATTGTATTGCCTGCCTAGAGCAACGTTGTAGCACCTTTTTGCCCAAGACAAATTTCCTCTCGGGGACAAATAAAGTTTATCCGATCCTATTATAAAAAGAGTGATAAGAGAGATAAACATATGTTTAGATATACAGCAACATCCAATCCCAATATTCATATCACAAAGATATTCAAATGGGTTTACATTAATATGTCAACTGTTAAAAATGATATTTACCTGGTGAAATCCTAAGTAATCCTGAATAGTGTGAGAACAGTAGAAAATGATCCCCTCGGCTGTGACCACCAACACAAAGCCATTAAGAGCCTGTGAAAATAAACAAACAAAGTTCAGAAATTAAACTATTAGTTTACTAGTTACTATATTGTGGATGAAACTATTTCTCTTTTCAGAGTCCAAATTTCTCAAAAACAACCTTTCAAAATATCTCTCAAAACAGGAGAGATTCAACAAAATCAACTTTTTTTTTGGAGAAATGTCCAGAAGTGACGATCATGAAGTGATACAAACGAAAAATTATTTTTAAAATGATGACAGAGTCAAAAAACACCCAATGGAAAGCATCCTTTAACACACAGCAAGCTGTTGATTATCCCAATTATTCTGAGTCAATTTGCCAAGTCATAGATAAGTTAAAGCTAGTCCTGCTTTTTTTGCAATGTAATATTTGAACAAATGTTTTGTAGGTATGAAACGTTAAATTTGCCTTCTTTAAATCACAGACAGACAGAGAGAGGGAGAGCGCATCGAGAGATCTTTAATGTGCCTGTAAATGACTTATATGGCATATCTAATAGCTCATAATAACATGAGCTAGCAACCTATTTGCAAATATAACTACACTAATACTAATTTCAAAAGTTGTCTAGATTGTTAATTAATAAATTACATTGTCAGATAAAAAGCAAAAAAAGAAAAGAAAGAAAACGCTAGAAGTCTCAAAGATTCAAAGTCTCCATGTCACTAGATTTGAAAAAAAATTTCAAGGTCAAAATTTAATTGAAGCATGAAGTAACCGGAATTATCTGAACATTGGCATGATAATAACATAATTGACTTTAAAATAAAAGTTCCCATAATGACGTTCACTCCAATAAAAAACAACATTAAAATACCAATCTAACTAAACCGTAGTATGATATGTGAAAGGCCCCCAAGCATGTTTAATCACGTTGATAAAAAGAATTCTGTAAAATATATGTGTATAACAAACAAAAAAACAACAACAACAAATAAAAAAACAATTCCTCTGCATATCTGAATTGATTTATATAGAACTATTGAATTTATGTACAGAATTTAGGGCAAGAACGTTTTAAGTAACTGTAATTAAATTGCCTAAAAATAAAAAGTAATCCCTAATTTTTTCAGCAGAAAAGTAATCTAATTACAGTTACTTTGTCACTAATTACACCAAACACTGCTCATGAGAATGTATTTTTTGGTATATTTCTGGACTTTGAATGAGCCGGGACTGTTGCTTTCTGAAGATTGACAGAGCTCTCAGTTTTCATCTAAAATCTCTGAATTTGTGAAGAAGAATGAAGGTCTCAAGAATTTGAGACGACATAAGGATGAGTAATTAGTAACATACTTAACCCTTTAAAGGTGCAGTAAGTAAGTTTGACACCCAGTGGTTGAACTAGGTATTACATTCCTGGATCAAAACAAATGCTAGCGCAGGTTGCCAGATTGACGACCAAGGAGTGAATATGACAATCGAGACTAAAGGCTTGGCTGAAAATGTTGACAAGGATCACCTCAGATACACCCCATTTGCTTTCTTCATAAATCACCCAGTATTAATACTTTTGATGTTCTAAAATATTTATCTAACAATCTATCTAACAAATTTAAATGAAGACTACCGTGTATAAAATATACATGTTAAAACTATAAAACTGTATAAAGTCTGTACTAGGAAATATGAACTCGTTGGAAACAAATGAAAAAAACCTCATTGCATAAAGAGTTCATAAGTATTTAATTGCAACTAAGTACTAACTGTACAAACGTTGACAAAAAAGTACATGATTGATAAGTTTTTTTCCCCGCAGTATTAAATTAATCAGAGAAGTTCAGTACAACATGGTCGGAAGTGGAGGAAAGACTTAAACCGGGATTTAAATGCCAAATATGAACAGGAATTCGTCTCTTGTTTTACCTGTGATACGATCAACCAAAACGCACTTTTTTACCCGTTATAAACATGACAAAAAACATGACATCAGTCATGTTTACATTGTGGACTTTTCTGTCTTATCCACGCTAGCTGTTCCCGTGGTAAGCCTAAATAAACAAGTCTACAATTCGAGATCAGAGGTAAAAAAAAAGTGCATTGCAGCACGCAGACGCGTAATGAAAAATAGATTGGCTGAATCAAAAAGGCTTTCAAATTGCACAATGACAAGAAATAATATAGATCGCGCCACAAAACACATGAAAACCAAAGTAACGAGCCTGAATTAAAAATGTAAGAAGTACAAAATTACAGATATTTGTGTAAAAATGTAAGAAGTAAAAGTAAAAAGGAGTAAAGTACTGATACCAGGAAAATCTACTTAAGTACAGTAATGAAGTATTTGTACTTCCCATCTTTGCCATTTTGTTGGAGTGCAGTGAGTGCACTATTTTGTTTTTCTGAATGACTGCATTTAAATTTCTGTCATGTTTCGTCTGGTGCAAACAGCCAAAGTGCTCATCATTGCAAATCTCATCACGTAGCATGTTGTGGGGTTACAGGGTTGCAATGTAACCTGCTCACCTAATTTTTACGTTTGTAATATTTATATTATTTGTTAATTAATAACCCCCTCATGTGGAACTCTGCATCTGCATCTTATTTCAAATTCTGCTACTATCCACCGGAGGTTGCATTTCGGCCACGGGCGTACACTTTCAGAGCCTTTCTGAATGAATAAATGAAATATGTGGTTTTCCACCAAGGAAACCCAGGGTGCTGAAATATAATTGGCTAAAGTGGCATTGGGCGGGTTAAAAGAACCGAAACAAAGACAGCGGTCCGGCACATTTTTAAAGCAGAATATCTGACTGCAGAATATTTCAACCCAGGCTCATTCTGAAAACGTAGTCTCGTGGACGTTTCTGGAGACTGCCAATTATGTAGCCGAAAGTACATATGGCTGCATTTTATTTTTTGTGCTTACCAGCTGACCGCTTGCCTCCATGTGGAGGGCTTTCCGGCCGCAACCAGTTTATCCAGTTACTTGTCAGCGGACTTGAGACGCAGAGAAGGAGCTGACCACGACGACGACTGGGTTCGAGTCCGGGGAAGAGCGGTTCCAGAAATCAGGTAAGACAAAAACTGAATACAAAATAAAGTAAACAAGTTCATAACAGGGTGAGAATGTGGTAAAATCTGAAAACGTGGTAAAAATCAGACGAGGGCTTTTCTTTTCTGGACGGCTTTTATGAATTGTTTCCTGAGTTTAGGGAAGTAAGCGGGCGGACGGGTCAATCGGTAAAGTTGGTTGCGTTTAGGGAAGGAGGAGGGTGGGTTAGTCGATTTGCTGGTCACCAAGTCAATCATTGAGTCAGTCAGACAGACGGTCACTCGACAGCGGCCTCTGTTGGGTTTACGCGAGAACAGCAAGGGCACGAACGGCACTCGCGAGAGAAATTTGAGATATGAAAAAGCGCACACAGCCGCCTCTCGTGGACTTGCGAAAACAAAAACTGCATAAATACATACCTCCCGGAACGTATTTTAGCTGTCTCCAGAAACGTCCACGGGACTACGTTTTCAGAATGAGCCAGGGTTGGAATGTTTAATTGGCATATATCTGTAAACATATTATAGTATTTTTATGCTTTAGAAGAGTCAAAAACTTTGATAAAGCACCTTTAAGTTGGCCCCAAAATTCAACCAAAATAAAAAAAGAATTACTGTACATTTTTAAAAAAAGTACATATAATGGAATAATCTCAACATGAATGCTTGACAAAAAAGCCGAGAAAGAAAGTAAATGCTATCCATTTCATGCTGTCATTAAATACTGATGGTGAGAATGCACTCTTGCGCGGTGTGTTATTGCAGAGAGGGGATTTTAAAGCTCTTCACCATCTGGTGGCTCTAAGTGTAGATCTGCGATTATACTAATCTGAGGCATCCACAGACCACACAAAAACAACCGTTTATGACTATATTGTAGAAGCACTGCACAAATCCACCATCGATAAAACCCTAGAGCACCGACTGTGACCTGATAATCATGGCTAGTCTATGTGTGTGGACATACCAGAGCCTGACTTTCAAAATATTAATATTACATGCTGACATCAAGGAGAAAGAAATACAACCATAAATACTTAAAGACTGTAGAAAATGGCTCTTTTAA